>NC_035449.2:192256276-192558399 GCF_002127325.2 Helianthus annuus | reverse complement strand
AGAATCTGGTAATTAATAACGAAATCTTTCGTAATTATTAACCTGACCTTTCGGGTTTGAAGAGGGTAACTTTGCGGTTTGGCCCTCGGTTAATTACAACTAAGGACCTCGTGTTATTTACCCGCTTAGTTAAGTCCCGGTTAGTTATATTAATTATTCAGAAAGCCTTAACTTTCAATTGTTGACGCTTTTAACCCTTCTCATACGAATTCGATCATAACTTTCTCGTTTTTAAAACGGAACTTCGCGAATTTATAATATTGCATTCTAGTGAGCGTATTATACTGTTACAAGCCTTCGGGAGTTAAAGGGTCACTCAGAGGTATAATTAAACATGTTGACACAGTTAACCCCTGTAGCTTGTAATCTCTCACTTTCTTCCGCGTTTCGCTTCCGTACGATCCATGATTTATTCGTTTGAAGGTACAAGCACCATTCTAGGGTTACCATACAGTATATTACCCTTGTTGACATCTATAACCCTCGAATTTACATACATTCAAGGTTTGTCAAAATTAGTCCTTTATTTAATATCAATGCCACGTGTAATCAAATGACACGTGTTAACACATATTGGACACAAAAATTCGAGGTGTTACATCCTCACCCCCTTAAAATAAATCTCGACCCGAGATTTACTCAAATAAATAGGGGTACTTTTCTTTCATTGTGGCTTCGACTTCCCACGTATATTCGGACCTCTACGAGCATCCCATTTGACCTTTACAATCGGTACGTGCTTTCTTCGAAGCTTCTTCACCTGTCGATCTTCAATCGACAAAGGTTTTTCTACAAACTTTAAGCTCTCATCTATATGCACATCTGTGTGTGGAATCACCAATGATTCATCGGCGAAGCACTTTTTGAGATTGCAGATGTGGAACACATTGTGAATTCCATTGAGCTCTTCAGGCAAGTTCAACTTATAGGCAACTGACCCGACACGTTCAATGACCTCAAAAGGTCCTATGTACCTCGGACTCAGCTTGCCCTTCTTGCCGAAACGCATCACCCATTTCCAGGGCGACACTTTAAGCAACACCTTTTCACCTACATCAAAGTGAAGGTCCTTACGCTTCGGATCAGCGTAGCTTTTCTGCCTATCGCGGGCAGCCTTGAGACGTTCCCGTATCTGGACAATCTTGTCCGTTGTCTGGAAAACTATCTCTGGTCCCGATAATTGGACCTCTCCTACTTCCGCCCAACAAACAGGCGATCTACATTTCCTACCGTATAACGCCTCGAAAGGCGCAGCCTTTATGCTGGTATGGTAGCTATTATTGTAGGAGAATTCGATTAGGGGTAGATTCTTATCCCAGTTACCACCTAAATCGATCGCACATGCACGAAGCATGTCTTCTAACGTCTGGATAGTACGCTCACTTTGACCGTCCATCTGTGGATGGTAAGCCGTACTGAAGTTCAAACGCGTACCCAAAGATTGCTGGAAACTCTTCCAGAAATGTGACGTGTATCTAGTATCCCTGTCGGAGATAATAGACACAGGTATGCCGTGTAAGGCTACAATCTTATCAACATACAGTTGGGCTAACATATCAGAGCTATACGTCTCCTTGATGGGTAAGAAGTGAGCTGATTTAGTCAGCCTATCGACTATAACCCATATTGTATCGTTTCCTTTCCTGGTTTTTGGTAACTTGGTTATGAAGTCCATAGTTACACATTCCCACTTCCACTCGGGAAGCTCAGGCTGTTGTAGCAAGCCAGACGGCTTTTGGTGCTCGGCTTTGACTTGAGCACAAGTCAAGCACCTTGCTACATGGGCGGCCACAGACTTTTTCAAGCCTATCCACCAATAGTTTGCCTTTAAATCTTGATACATCTTGTCTGCACCAGGATGGACAGAATATTTGGAACTATGGGCTTCCTGGAGGATAACATCTCGTAGTGCTCCATAAATCGGAACCCACATACGTCCGTTCAGTCTAAGGATTCCATCCTTGCTAAGAGTCAACTGCTCCTCAGTTACTCCTAACTTTTCATTAGGATAATTAGCTTCCAACACAGCCTCTCGCTGTGCAGCTAATATCCTTTCAATTAAATTGTTCTTGACCTCAATGCTCTTGGCATTGATTCGAATAGGTTTTACCCTTTCTTTTCTGCTCAGGGCATCAGCGACTACATTCGCCTTGCCGGGATGGTACCTGATCTCGCAATCATAGTCATTCAAGGTTTCATCCAACGACGCTGCCTCATGTTCAACTCCTTCTGGTTGAACAGTTGCTGGAGGCTTTTGTGATCAGAATAAATCACAAATTTAATACCATAAAGGTAATGCCTCCACAATTTCAGTGCAAATACAACGGCACCCAACTCCAAATCATGGGTGGTGTAATTCTTTTCGTGCACCTTTAATTGCCTTGAAGCATAGGCAATCACTTTGCCCTTCTGCATAAGCACACACCCCATGCCTGTGTGTGATGCATCGCAGTAAACTACGAATTCATCTGTACCTTCAGGTAGTGTCAACACAGGTGCGTTGCTTAGCTTCTGCTTCAGAACTTCGAAGGACTCTTGCTGCTTTGGGCCCCAAATAAATTTTTCTTTCTTCTTGGTTAGGGAAGTCAAGGGCGCAGCAATCCTCGAAAAATTCTCAATAAATCTCCTGTAGTATCCTGCTAATCCCAGGAAACTACGAATTTCGGTAGGCGTCTTTGGCTCTTGCCAGTTCATGACTGCCTCTACCTTAGCGGGATCCACTTGGATACCACGCTCACTTACAACGTGACCCAAAAACTGAACCTCTCGTAGCCAAAATTCGCATTTCAAGAATTTGGCGTAGAGTTTCTCACGCTGTAGTAATTCGAGAATGCAACAGAGGTGCTTCTCGTGGTCAGCTTGGCTTTTGGAATATATAAGAATATCGTCGATGAAGACGATGACAAATTTGTCCAAATACGGCTTGCAGACGCGATTCATGAGATCCATGAACGCAGCCGGTGCATTTGTGAGCCCAAAAGGCATCACTAGGAACTCGTAATGACCATAGCGAGTCCTAAATGCTGTCTTATGTACATCTTCATCTCTGACTCTTAACTGATGATAGCCCGACCTTAAGTCGATCTTTGAGAAATAGCTTGCTCCTTGCAGTTGATCGAACAGATCGTCGATCCTTGGCAAAGGATATCTATTCTTTATGGTAACTTTGTTCAGCTCTCGGTAATCGATACACAACCGCATCGACCCGTCCTTCTTCTTTACAAACAGGACAGGTGCTCCCAGGGAGACGAACTAGGTCTGATAAAGCCTTTGGCCAACAGTTCATCCAACTGGGTCCTCAGTTCCTTCATTTCCGTCGGAGCTAGTCTGTAGGGCGCTCTCGCTATGGGAGCTGCTCCAGGTATGATATCTATTCTGAATTCCACTTGTCTATCTGGTGGCAAACCAGGTAGTTCTTCAGGAAAAACCTCGGGATATTCAGAAATGACAGGAAGATCCTCGATTTTGGCTTAGGTTCTTCAATTATCACCTGAGCCATGTAAATGACACAGCCTCTGTTCAAACACCTAGAAGCTTTGAGCATAGATACGTCCTCGGGCAATCCGTACTGCGTATCTCCTCGAATGGTAAGCGATTCACCACTCGGAGTCTTTAATACTATATGCCTTTTGCCGCAAATGATTTGGGCCTGATTACGGGATAACCAGTCCATGCCTAGGACTATGTCGAAACCCGCTAGTTTGAAAGGAAGTAGAGATAGAGGAAAAGAATGGTTCTTAATGGACATTTCACATCCCTCTAGAACAGTGGAGACGGTTTCTATCGTGCCGTCTGCTAACTCTACCTCGTATTTCACATCTAGGGTTTTGATAGGCATATTTATTAGTTGGCAAAATTTTTGGTCTACAAAGGATTTATCGGCGCCTGAATCGAAAAGTACTCTTGCAAATATATTATTTACGAGAAAAGTACCTGTAAGCACATTGTCGTTCAGCACAGCCTCCTTTGCATCCATGCGGAAGACTCTCGCATTTGTCTTTTTGGTCTCCTCCGCTTTCCTGGCATTCTTAGGGCAGTTGCTCTTGATATGCCCCTTTTCATTGCAACCGTAGCAGGTTGCGTCCTTGATTTTCTTACAATCTACAGTCTTATGATCCTTGGACTTGCATAGTCCACAGGAAAAAGTCTTTGGCTGAGACTGTGAATTCGACCCAAACCTACATTTCCCAGAGTGGGGTTTCTTGCAGATTTTGCAATTGGGTCTTTCACCAGTTTGCCCATCTTTCTTCGTCTCCGACCCTCTTTTGCCATCACCGTTTCCACGGTGCTTCTTTCCTGACCTTCGTGAGGTATCATCCTCACGTTTCCTCTTCTCAGCCTCCTTGCTCCTTAGCGTCCTCAGACGGACAACATCTAAAGTGAGAGACAAGGAGAGGTCAGTAACTGACCTGAAGGTCGTCGGCCGAGAGGCCTTCACGCTAGCCTTTATCGCAGGCTCCAAGCCCCCAATGAAATGGGCGATTCGTCTGGACTCTGGTGTCACAAGGTACGGAACTAGGCGAGACATCGTATTGAAGCTCGTCAAATAAGCCTGGCAGTCCAGGTTCGTCATTACCAGTGACACAAAGTCAGCCTCGATCTTCTCAACCTCATGCTGAGGGCAGTAGTTTTCCTTAATAAGAGCAATAAATTCCTCCCATGTCATCTTGTATAAAGCAGACTTACCTGATGCCTGCACCAACGCTCTCCACCATGCCAGGGCCTCGCCCTTAAATGACTGGGACACAAACTTCACCACGTCCTTCTCTGCGCACCCACTGATGTCCACAATAGTGTCCATCTCATCCAGCCAGGTGATACAATCCACAACACCCTTCTCCCCTGTGAATTCCCGGGGCTTACAAGACACGAAGTACTTGTAGGTGCAACCCTTGGCACTGGACGCATCAGTATATTCTCGTTCACGACGAATACTATTCTCAGCGGACGAGTGGTTATCATCATCTTTCTTGGGTTTGGAGAGTGGTTTGGATTGTGACTTTGGTTTGGAGGGTGGTTTTGATACGGTTCTGCCTTGGGACTCAGTATATTGACGATCCAGAGCTGCCTGAACAGCATTGTCAATTAGAGCCTTTAACTGTGCGCCTGTCAAATGCACTGGCGCATTGTCGTAGTCATCTTCATTTGTATGGCTATTCTCTCCATTGGGATCCGCCATTGTAACTTGAATCTGTTACAGAAGATAACAGAATTTTATTTAGAAGCTTATTATGGAATTGTCTTTTATGACAATTCGTTAACCATGGTAACAGAGACCATATTTGGTTAACTTATTACTCATTAAATCTTAGGATTTGAATATATCCTATTTTAGCTATATCTATAATATTGGCGGCATAAAGCCTAATCACGAGGATGTTTTATAATATTAGTCGAGATTTCAGAGAATCAAAGGCATAGAGATTTGAACCGTAGTTCTTTTATCTCTTTCTGGCAGGGAGTCATAGACCACCACTGTCTTTTTGTCTTTATAAGACGATTATTACGGCCCATAGGCACTACACCACTAATGGATGTTTTAATAAGGTTGGCCCGCAGGCACTACATCACTAATGGATGTTTTAATAAGGTTGGCCCGTAGGCACTACATCACAAATGGATGTTTAATATGATTGGCCCGTAGGCACTACATCACTAATGGATGTTTAAATAAGGTTGGCCCGTAGGCACTACATCACTAATGGATGTTTTAATAAAGTTGGCCCGTAGGCACTACATCACAAATGAATGTTTAATATGATTGATCACCTTCATTGGTGATTTAACCCACGATTTATAAATCATTTAGTTGGGTTTTGAAATCCTTAAAGGATTATTGTATAAGAATGACGTGCGTGATTTTAACGAATCACATCTGCCATGATTGTTAACATGCTTGCAGCGGTTAACAGGGAATCTGAATCTTTTAATTAATTCCTACCATCTTGGCCGGATCTTAAAAGACACCAGGCTAGGTTTCACTCGTAAGATTCTTTGTTTAGGCAGATCAATTTAAAAGGAATGGTTTTGATTTATTTCATACATATTAAAACAAAACTCATAACATACATTCCATAATCTCAAATACAATCACATATTGCCCTAAATGGGTCTTTTAAATAGTACATACCTCCATAGAGGTTTAAAATAAGTGACAAGTCCACGCAGGGACTAACATAAAATAAGTGTCCATGCAAGGACTAAAAGATAAGCCCACGTAGGGACTGAAATACGATAAGTGTCCATGCAGGGACTTATTTCAAAGTAGAAATTACATTAGTACAACTATTAAGGGCTAGTGGTCACGTTTCTTCTTTTTGCCCTTTAGTAGGTTCGCCAAGCCTTTGAGAAATCCTCGGTGGCTCTTTTTCTCTTCCTCGAACTCTCTCTCCACACGATCTAGTCGATGGAGTATCTCTTCCTGTTCAGGAGGAGAGAAACGTGGTTGTGGCGCTTGTTGCGGAACTGGAGGTCTGGGAGGTATTGGATACCCATGAGCTGAGTAGTCCGGTGCCCCCATGTTCCCATGAGCTCCGTCAGGGTAGCGTGCATTATATCTAGCCGACACCACATATGGGTCGCGCTCATAATTGCAGTTGTAATGTGCCTGCGACGGTTCGAACTGGTTGTAAGCCGTTGGACCCGTGTAAGCAGGTATGGGTTGGTCATACCCAAATGGTGGCGAATTTGGTGCAGCTGGTGCGGAGTTCGCCTCCTGTATAGGACTTGAAGGTCCTTCTTCTTGTAGTGGCGGATAGTGGTTACTACTAGAGTGTCGAGGGGTGCTGAAGTGGATACCCCCTCCTCCTCGTGTGGACATACGAGCATTTGTCCTCCTACGCCTTGGCGGATCAGGCATTACTGGTTGCGCCGGTGACGGAGGTGGTGGCGTAACTGCCACAAAGCGTGAATCCTCAGAGGGATCCTGTGGATGTCGCGGTTGTTGTGATGTCTGTTGAGGTGGTGTGTAGTACCACTCATGTCGGTCGAACAACGCTTGGAAACTATCTGGTCCCTGATAGGGTGTGCCATGGAAGGATGACCCATCAGAGACTTCTATCGGATGCGTGGGCGTACCACGAGCAGGTTCTGTTGGATCAGTATCTTCATCCATATGGTCTTCGGAGAAGTGATCATGTGGCCCTAATGGAACAAAGCCTGAAGGTTCCTGTATGTAGTCAGCTGGATTAAACTGACCTATGAAGTATGGAGTAGGGTCGTCGTAATTTCGGTGTGATACCGAACGTTGTAGAGGTATGAAGGAAGGTTGTGGGTTGTTGGGATCATTCTCTGAATTTGGCCCGAATGAGTGCCGGTATGATGGCGTCGAGCTGTGCGAGGTGGAATGCCTCGCGGGTTCGTAAAGGTCTCTTCGCCTCTGTGGTTCTTCACTCCTTGTAGTCGAAGGAGCTCGCGTACCAGAAGGTCCGGCTTCGTGATCGTGATGAGTAACGATCTCTCCTCTGCCTCTTCTTCCCCTTCCTCTTCCTCGGAATATCATTGGCGGCATGTTTCCTGCTTTATAAAACTTTAAATACCAATAATAGAAGAAAAAGACAAAATTGGAATAACAATCCGAATTTGTCCTAAGTTCTTGTCTAGACTCAAGTATGTGCAATTGTGTCACTGAGATTAAACACATTGCCTAACGTGTTTAATTCACTCAATGTTGGCTCTGATACCAACCTGTCACACCCCGATTTCCACGTGTATCACCGGTGGGCCCGGTGGGGGATTACCGTGACGTAGTTGGCAACAATATAGTCAAACCACACAATTATATAAATGCACAGCGGAAGCTTTAAAGATAAATATATACTTCAACCTCTGGTGGTAATATCAAATGTATTACAGAAGTCGAATGTATCCACAGCGGATCAAAATAATAATAAAATATTGTTCATTCAGATACGGCATCGAGTTTGCGAGACTATTCGTGATGCCTAGGAAGCTATTACCAGCCCATTTCGTATAGTACCTGCACTTAATCTTTTGGGGAAAAATACGTCAGTTTACACTGGTAAATACATTCAACTGACACATTTGAAAATGTTTATTAAAATTGATTTGAATGCACAAGGCACAAACTCTTTTATAACTTGGGAAAATTATTAAAATCTTGTGAACGTATTACATGTTCTTTTATGCGTTCAGTAGCCCGGATCGTGCCGGGTTAAAGATTAATAGACACACCACATTGCGTAAAACCGTAGTATAGAAACCAACGGCTACGTCTTTTAATTAAGTGTCGACAATATATACCGGGTGTACGCCTACACCGGGATGTCGAGGTCGTGGCCATTTCGTAAAATGATGCCAAGGATATCCGGGACAACGGTCATTAACCCCCCAAAGGATTTTAAGAAACAAAACTGTTTAAATGAGCCGATCACATTACACAAATTAACCACCTCAGCGATGGAAGATATGATGCTCAATCAAGCGGTATTATTATACCGTATCCCAAGCCCGTATAGGGGAAATAAGTTAAAAGTATTTACCTTTGCAAGTATATTCCTTAATTTGATTAAATCACCGATAGCTTTTACTGGGGCTCCTAATCTGGAACGAAGGTTTTAATTAACCTCTTAGAATCCTAACGGGTCTTATATTAGCCGTAGCCTAGACCGGTTGGTTCCGATATATAGATATGGTTTAATCGCGTGAAAGGCGAAAACCGAGAATGGAATGTGATTCTGCCCCAAACAAGTTCAGAGACTTGTTTTATATGGGTTCAATGTTCACACTCTGTATTTTGGGGTCAAAATAATATAGTTTGACCCGTATCGGCTAATTTACGAAAACTAGTTTCATAAGCCGAACCGTGCGCGCAATAGGCGAAACGGTTAACCATGAGAGTCTTACGCTTATTTCCTAAGTCAATATGCCTTAAAGAGGTTGTGGTATCAGTAGGATACCTTCCGTGATGCCCGTAACGAGTTTAAGTTAATATTACGCCCCGTAGGGGCTTTTCGGTCATTTTAAAGACTTTTAAAGAGCCTTTCGAGTTCTATAGGAAATCTGAGTTTCCCGAACAGTTTATAAAGTCTAAAATACTTTATTTATTATTTAAAATCAGTGGCAACTGGAATCGGGTCAAAAGACCTTGTAGAACTCACGTTTTGGCCGAAAAGGGCATATTCGGTATTTACCGAACCGTAGCCATAACCGCAGGTTATGAGCAAGGTAAAAATTATTAAAAATCTTTAAAATTCCAAAAATATTATTTTATAACAGTGGGTAAAAGTTTTGGTGACGAAATCTTGGTTTAGATGGGCGTTATGCTAATTGCGCCGTTTATTACAAAAGTTTACTTTAATTGCGCTATTTAGCATAACTCTCATTCTAGACCTCGGATTGACGTGAAACTTTAAGGACATGCTTACAATTTAGTAAGCAAGGTTATGGTCCGTTCACGTGTCCGAAATACTCGTTTTATTTTTAAAAGGCCGTTACGGTCAACTTTTAGGCGATTAACGGAAATGCGTAAAAGACTCGGACAATTCATGAACCGATCACAGAGGTCTATACCATCATGTAACCTGGTCCTAAGAGAGTCCTAAGGCATATCTATACCTCACTAAAACGGGTCAGAACTGAAGTCAAAGCAAAAGTCAAACTTTTGCGACATTCGGCTCCGAACCGGGTCAATATAGCAAATGGTCGATTCAAATGAGCGTAAACAAGTTTATATACTCACTATCATGTTTTATGAGTGTCAAAACAGGTTTCATAGCATATATATTACAGATTATGTATAAAATGGCAAAATAGCTTTCTGTTGACTTTTTAAGTGCACGTTTGACTCGACATTTGACATAGTTAGAGCGGTGATCAGAGGGAACCCTTTTAGGGGTTTATTACCCACATAAATACCAACTCATAACTACTTTTGATCCGACAATTCACTGGACCATTTGTGAATTATCGCTATGACAACCGTTAGTTACGACGGTTTGGTTTATAAGCTAAATCTAGTGAAAAACAAGACCACAATGGATGTGAACGACTTACAGAAGTTGTGTCTTGCTTAGAGAGCAGAGAAGAATGCTTGAGAGCTTCTTAGAATGATCAGTTGAGTGTATTTGAGTTGTGTGATAGTTATGAACCAAATGTGGCTATTTATAGTGAAACAAGGCACCTATGATCATTACACAACCCCTACAACTGATCATGGATGATGGGCAGGTGTCCCATAGAGCTATGGGTCGAGTATAGGGTGCCCATGCCTCATTTATTGATGTTTGATCGTTCACAAGCTCAAAAGGCATGCAATTACAAACTTTCTGCATCTGGGCGTCTCATGCGGCCCGCATGGAGGATCCATGCATGTTTTAACGCGGGCCGCCTGAAGTTTAAATTCAGGCGCGTACAATTAGAAGGCTCGCGGCCCGCTTTCACTTAACCCGAAACTTAATGCGGGTCGCGAGAGGTTAGATTTTCAAGTTTTTAAAATCTTTTGTGATGATGACGAGAATCTGGTAATTAATAACGAAATCTTTCGTAATTATTAACCTGACCTTTCAGGTTTGAAGGGGTAACTTTGCGGTTTGGCCCTCGGTAAATTACAACTAAGGACCTCGTGTTATTTACCCGCTTAGTTAAGTCCCTGGTTAGTTTATTTAATTATTCTGAAAGCCTTAACTTTCATTGTTGACGCTTTTAACCCTTCTCATACGAATTCGATCATAACTTTCTCGTTTTAAAACGGAACTTCGCGAAATTTATATATTGCATTCTAGTGAGCGTATTATACTGTTACAAGGCCTTGGGAACGTTAAAGGGTCACTCAGAGGTATAATTAAACATGTTGACACAGTTAACCCCTGTAGCTTGTAATCTCTCACTTTCTTCCGCGTTTCGCTTCCGTACGATCCATGATTTATTCGTTTGAAGGTACAAGCACCATCTAGGGTTACCATACATTATATTTACCCTTGTTTGACATCTATAACCCTCGAATTTACATACATTCAAGGTTTGTCAAAATTAGTCCTTTATTTAATATCAATGCCACGTGTAATCAAATGACACGTGTTAACACATCATTGGACACAAAAATTCGAGGTGTTACATCCTCACCCCCCTTAAAATAAATCTCGACCCGAGATTTACTCAAATAAATAGGGGTACTTTTCTTTCATTGTGGCTTCGACTTCCCACGTATATTCGGGACCTCTACGAGCATCCCATTTGACCTTTACAATCGGTACGTGCTTTCTTCGAAGCTTCTTCACCTGTCGATCTTCAATCGACAAAGGTTTTTCTACAAACTTTAAGCTCTCATCTATATGCACATCTGTGTGTGGAATCACCAATGATTCATCGGCGAAGCACTTTTTGAGATTGCAGATGTGGAACACATTGTGAATTCCATTGAGCTCTTCAGGCAAGTTCAACTTATAGGCAACTGACCCGACACGTTCAATGACCTCAAAAGGTCCTATGTACCTCGGACTCAGCTTGCCCTTCTTGCCGAAACGCATCACCCCTTTCCAGGGCGACACTTTAAGCAACACCTTTTCACCTACATCAAAGTGAAGGTCCTTACGCTTCGGATCAGCGTAGCTTTTCTGCCTATCGCGGGCAGCCTTGAGACGTTCCCGTATCTGGACAATCTTGTCCGTTGTCTGGAAAACTATCTCTGGTCCCGATAATTGGACCTCTCCTACTTCCGCCCAACAAACAGGCGATCTACATTTCCTACCGTATAATGCCTCGAAAGGCGCAGCCTTTATGCTGGTATGGTAGCTATTATTGTAGGAGAATTCGATTAGGGGTAGATTCTTATCCCAGTTACCACCTAAATCGATCGCACATGCACGAAGCATGTCTTCTAACGTCTGGATAGTACGCTCACTTTGACCGTCCATCTGTGGATGGTAAGCCGTACTGAAGTTCAAATGCGTACCCAAAGATTGCTGGAAACTCTTCCAGAAATGTGACGTGTATCTAGTATCCCTGTCGGAGATAATAGACACAGGTATGCCGTGTAAGGCTACAATCTTATCAACATACAGTTGGGCTAACATATCGGAGCTATACGTCTCCTTGATGGGTAAGAAGTGAGCTGATTTAGTCAGCCTATCGACTATAACCCATATTGTATCGTTTCCTTTCCTGGTTTTTGGTAACTTGGTTATGAAGTCCATAGTTACACATTCCCACTTCCACTCGGGAAGCTCAGGCTGTTGTAGCAAGCCAGACGGCTTTTGGTGCTCGGCTTTGACTTGAGCACAAGTCAAGCACCTTGCTACATGGGCGGCCACAGACTTTTTCAAGCCTATCCACCAATAGTTTGCCTTTAAATCTTGATACATCTTGTCTGCACCAGGATGGACAGAATATTTGGAACTATGGGCTTCCTGGAGGATAACATCTCGTAGTCCTCCATAAATCGGAACCCACATACGTCCGTTCAGTCTAAGGATTCCATCCTTGCTAAGAGTCAACTGCTCCTCAGTTACTCCTAACTTTTCATTAGGATAATTAGCTTCCAACACAGCCTCTCGCTGTGCAGCTAATATCCTTTCAATTAAATTGTTCTTGACCTCAATGCTCTTGGCATTGATTCGAATAGGTTTTACCCTTTCTTTTCTGCTCAGGGCATCAGCGACTACATTCGCCTTGCCGGGATGGTACCTGATCTCGCAATCATAGTCATTCAAGGTTTCATCCAACGACGCTGCCTCATGTTCAACTCCTTCTGGTTGAACAGTTGCTGGAGGCTTTTGTGATCAGAATAAATCACAAATTTAATACCATAAAGGTAATGCCTCCACAATTTCAGTGCAAATACAACGGCACCCAACTCCAAATCATGGGTGGTGTAATTCTTTTCGTGCACCTTTAATTGCCTTGAAGCATAGGCAATCACTTTGCCCTTCTGCATAAGCACACACCCCATGCCTGTGTGTGATGCATCGCAGTAAACTACGAATTCATCTGTACCTTCAGGTAGTGTCAACACAGGTGCGTTGCTTAGCTTCTGCTTCAGAACTTCGAAGGACTCTTGCTGCTTTGGGCCCCAAATAAATTTTTCTTTCTTCTTGGTTAGGGAAGTCAAGGGCGCAGCAATCCTCGAAAAATTCTCAATAAATCTCCTGTAGTATCCTGCTAATCCCAGGAAACTACGAATTTCGGTAGGCGTCTTTGGCTCTTGCCAGTTCATGACTGCCTCTACCTTAGCGGGATCCACTTGGATACCACGCTCACTTACAACGTGACCCAAAAACTGAACCTCTCGTAGCCAAAATTCGCATTTCAAGAATTTGGCGTAGAGTTTCTCACGCTGTAGTAATTCGAGAATGCAACAGAGGTGCTTCTCGTGGTCAGCTTGGCTTTTGGAATATATAAGAATATCGTCGATGAAGACGATGACAAATTTGTCCAAATACGGCTTGCAGACGCGATTCATGAGATCCATGAACGCAGCCGGTGCATTTGTGAGCCCAAAAGGCATCACTAGGAACTCGTAATGACCATAGCGAGTCCTAAATGCTGTCTTATGTACATCTTCATCTCTGACTCTTAGCTGATGATAGCCCGACCTTAAGTCGATCTTTGAGAAATAGCTTGCTCCTTGCAGTTGATCGAACAGATCGTCGATCCTTGGCAAAGGATATCTATTCTTTATGGTAACTTTGTTCAGCTCTCGGTAATCGATACACAACCGCATCGACCCGTCCTTCTTCTTTACAAACAGGACAGGTGCTCCCCAGGGAGACGAACTAGGTCTGATAAAGCCTTTGGCCAACAGTTCATCCAACTGGGTCCTCAGTTCCTTCATTTCCGTCGGAGCTAGTCTGTAGGGCGCTCTCGCTATGGGAGCTGCTCCAGGTATGATATCTATTCTGAATTCCACTTGTCTATCTGGTGGCAAACCAGGTAGTTCTTCAGGAAAAACCTCGGGATATTCAGAAATGACAGGAAGATCCTCGATTTTGGCTTAGGTTCTTCAATTATCACCTGAGCCATGTAAATGACACAGCCTCTGTTCAAACACCTAGAAGCTTTGAGCATAGATACGTCCTCGGGCAATCCGTACTGCGTATCTCCTCGAATGGTAAGCGATTCACCACTCGGAGTCTTTAATACTATATGCCTTTTGCCGCAAATGATTTGGGCCTGATTACGGGATAACCAGTCCATGCCTAGGACTATGTCGAAACCCGCTAGTTTGAAAGGAAGTAGAGATAGAGGAAAAGAATGGTTCTTAATGGACATTTCACATCCCTCTAGAACAGTGGAGACGGTTTCTATCGTGCCGTCTGCTAACTCTACCTCGTATTTCACATCTAGGGTTTTGATAGGCATATTTAATAGTTGGCAAAATTTTTGGTCTACAAAGGATTTATCGGCGCCTGAATCGAAAAGTACTCTTGCAAAT
The DNA here is from genome assembly GCF_002127325.2 of Helianthus annuus. Taxonomy (NCBI): domain Eukaryota; kingdom Viridiplantae; phylum Streptophyta; class Magnoliopsida; order Asterales; family Asteraceae; genus Helianthus; species Helianthus annuus. The sequence goes on along the minus strand of NC_035449.2, from coordinate 192,544,010 downwards.
ATATTATTTACGAGAAAAGTACCTGTAAGCACATTGTCGTTCAGCACAGCCTCCTTTGCATCCATGCGGAAGACTCTCGCATTTGTCTTTTTGGTCTCCTCCGCTTTCCTGGCATTCTTAGGGCAGTTGCTCTTGATATGCCCCTTTTCATTGCAACCGTAGCAGGTTGCGTCCTTGATTTTCTTACAATCTACAGTCTTATGATCCTTGGACTTGCATAGTCCACAGGAAAAAGTCTTTGGCTGAGACTGTGAATTCGACCCAAACCTACATTTCCCAGAGTGGGGTTTCTTGCAGATTTTGCAATTGGGTCTTTCACCAGTTTGCCCATCTTTCTTCGTCTCCGACCCTCTTTTGCCATCACCGTTTCCACGGTGCTTCTTTCCTGACCTTCGTGAGGTATCATCCTCACGTTTCCTCTTCTCAGCCTCCTTGCTCCTTAGCGTCCTCAGACGGACAACATCTAAAGTGAGAGACAAGGAGAGGTCAGTAACTGACCTGAAGGTCGTCGGCCGAGAGGCCTTCACGCTAGCCTTTATCGCAGGCTCCAAGCCCCCAATGAAATGGGCGATTCGTCTGGACTCTGGTGTCACAAGGTACGGAACTAGGCGAGACATCGTATTGAAGCTCGTCAAATAAGCCTGGCAGTCCAGGTTCGTCATTACCAGTGACACAAAGTCAGCCTCGATCTTCTCAACCTCATGCTGAGGGCAGTAGTTTTCCTTAATAAGAGCAATAAATTCCTCCCATGTCATCTTGTATAAAGCAGACTTACCTGATGCCTGCACCAACGCTCTCCACCATGCCAGGGCCTCGCCCTTAAATGACTGGGACACAAACTTCACCACGTCCTTCTCTGCGCACCCACTGATGTCCACAATAGTGTCCATCTCATCCAGCCAGGTGATACAATCCACAACACCCTTCTCCCCTGTGAATTCCCGGGGCTTACAAGACACGAAGTACTTGTAGGTGCAACCCTTGGCACTGGACGCATCAGTATATTCTCGTTCACGACGAATACTATTCTCAGCGGACGAGTGGTTATCATCATCTTTCTTGGGTTTGGAGAGTGGTTTGGATTGTGACTTTGGTTTGGAGGGTGGTTTTGATACGGTTCTGCCTTGGGACTCAGTATATTGACGATCCAGAGCTGCCTGAACAGCATTGTCAATTAGAGCCTTTAACTGTGCGCCTGTCAAATGCACTGGCGCATTGTCGTAGTCATCTTCATTTGTATGGCTATTCTCTCCATTGGGATCCGCCATTGTAACTTGAATCTGTTACAGAAGATAACAGAATTTTATTTAGAAGCTTATTATGGAATTGTCTTTTATGACAATTCGTTAACCATGGTAACAGAGACCATATTTGGTTAACTTATTACTCATTAAATCTTAGGATTTGAATATATCCTATTTTAGCTATATCTATAATATTGGCGGCATAAAGCCTAATCACGAGGATGTTTTATAATATTAGTCGAGATTTCAGAGAATCAAAGGCATAGAGATTTGAACCGTAGTTCTTTTATCTCTTTCTGGCAGGGAGTCATAGACCACCACTGTCTTTTTGTCTTTATAAGACGATTATTACGGCCCATAGGCACTACACCACTAATGGATGTTTTAATAAGGTTGGCCCGCAGGCACTACATCACTAATGGATGTTTTAATAAGGTTGGCCCGTAGGCACTACATCACAAATGGATGTTTAATATGATTGGCCCGTAGGCACTACATCACTAATGGATGTTTAAATAAGGTTGGCCCGTAGGCACTACATCACTAATGGATGTTTTAATAAAGTTGGCCCGTAGGCACTACATCACAAATGAATGTTTAATATGATTGATCACCTTCATTGGTGATTTAACCCACGATTTATAAATCATTTAGTTGGGTTTTGAAATCCTTAAAGGATTATTGTATAAGAATGACGTGCGTGATTTTAACGAATCACATCTGCCATGATTGTTAACATGCTTGCAGCGGTTAACAGGGAATCTGAATCTTTTAATTAAGTCCTACCATCTTGGCCGGATCTTAAAAGACACCAGGCTAGGTTTCACTCGTAAGATTCTTTGTTTAGGCAGATCAATTTAAAAGGAATGGTTTTGATTTATTTCATACATATTAAAACAAAACTCATAACATACATTCCATAATCTCAAATACAATCACATATTGCCCTAAATGGGTCTTTCAAATAGTACATACCTCCATAGAGGTTTAAAATAAGTGACAAGTCCACGCAGGGACTAACATAAAATAAGTGTCCATGCAAGGACTAAAAGATAAGCCCACGTAGGGACTGAAATACGATAAGTGTCCATGCAGGGACTTATTTCAAAGTAGAAATTACATTAGTACAACTATTAAGGGCTAGTGGTCACGTTTCTTCTTTTTTCCCTTTAGTAGGTTCGCCAAGCCTTTGAGAAATCCTCGGTGGCTCTTTTTCTCTTCCTCGAACTCTCTCTCCACACGATCTAGTCGATGGAGTATCTCTTCCTGTTCAGGAGGAGAGAAACGTGGTTGTGGCGCTTGTTGCGGAACTGGAGGTCTGGGAGGTATTGGATACCCATGAGCTGAGTAGTCCGGTGCCCCCATGTTCCCATGAGCTCCGTCAGGGTAGCGTGCATTATATCTAGCCGACACCACATATGGGTCGCGCTCATAATTGCAGTTGTAATGTGCCTGCGACGGTTCGAACTGGTTGTAAGCCGTTGGACCCGTGTAAGCAGGTATGGGTTGGTCATACCCAAATGGTGGCGAATTTGGTGCAGCTGGTGCGGAGTTCGCCTCCTGTATAGGACTTGAAGGTCCTTCTTCTTGTAGTGGCGGATAGTGGTTACTACTAGAGTGTCGAGGGGTGCTGAAGTGGATACCCCCTCCTCCTCGTGTGGACATACGAGCATTTGTCCTCCTACGCCTTGGCGGATCAGGCATTACTGGTTGCGCCGGTGGCGGAGGTGGTGGCGTAACTGCCACAAAGCGTGAATCCTCAGAGGGATCCTGTGGATGTCGCGGTTGTTGTGATGTCTGTTGAGGTGGTGTGTAGTACCACTCATGTCGGTCGAACAACGCTTGGAAACTATCTGGTCCCTGATAGGGTGTGCCATGGAAGGATGACCCATCAGAGACTTCTATCGGATGCGTGGGCGTACCACGAGCAGGTTCTGTTGGATCAGTATCTTCATCCATATGGTCTTCGGAGAAGTGATCATGTGGCCCTAATGGAACAAAGCCTGAAGGTTCCTGTATGTAGTCAGCTGGATTAAACTGACCTATGAAGTATGGAGTAGGGTCGTCGTAATTTCGGTGCGATACCGAACGTTGTAGAGGTATGAAGGAAGGTTGTGGGTTGTTGGGATCATTCTCTGAATTTGGCCCGAATGAGTGCCGGTATGATGGCGTCGAGCTGTGCGAGGTGGAATGCCTCGCGGGTTCGTAAAGGTCTCTTCGCCTCTGTGGTTCTTCACTCCTTGTAGTCGAAGGAGCTCGCGTACCAGAAGGTCCGGCTTCGTGATCGTGATGAGTAACGATCTCTCCTCTGCCTCTTCTTCCCCTTCCTCTTCCTCGGAATATCACTGGCGGCATGTTTCCTGCTTTATAAAACTTTAAATACCAATAATAGAAGAAAAAGACAAAATTGGAATAACAATCCGAATTTGTCCTAAGTTCTTGTCTAGACTCAAGTATGTGCAATTGTGTCACTGAGATTAAACACATTGCCTAACGTGTTTAATTCACTCAATGTTGGCTCTGATACCAACCTGTCACACCCCGATTTCCACGTGTATCACCGGTGGGCCCGGTGGGGGATTACCGTGACGTAGTTGGCAACAATATAGTCAAACCACACAATTATATAAATGCACAGCGGAAGCTTTAAAGATAAATATATACTTCAACCTCTGGTGGTAATATCAAATATATTACAGAAGTCGAATGTATCCACAGCGGATCAAAATAATAATAAAATATTGTTCATTCAGATACGGCATCGAGTTTGCGAGACTATTCGTGATGCCTAGGAAGCTATTACCAGCCCATTTCGTATAGTACCCGCACTTAATCTTTTGGGGAAAAATACGTCAGTTTACACTGGTAAATACATTCAACTGACACATTTGAAAATGTTTATTAAAATTGATTTGAATGCACAAGGCACAAACTCTTTTATAACTTGGGAAAATTATTAAAATCTTGTGAACGTATTACATGTTCTTTTATGCGTTCAGTAGCCCGGATCGTGCCGGGTTAAAGATTAATAGACACACCACACTGCGTAAAACCGTAGTATAGAAAACAACGGCTACGTCTTTTAATTAAGTGTCGACAATATATACCGGGTGTACGCCTACACCGGGATGTCGAGGTCGTGGCCATTTCGTAAAATGATGCCAAGGATATCCTGGACAACGGTCATTAACCCCCCAAAGGCTTTTAAGAAACAAAACTGTTTAAATGAGCCGATCACATTACACAAATTAACCACCTCAGCGATGGAAGATATGATGCTCAATCAAGCGGTATTATTATACCGTATCCCAAGCCCGTATAGGGGAAATAAGTTAAAAGTATTTACCTTTGCAAGTATATTCCTTAATTTGATTAAATCACCGATAGCTTTTACTGGGGCTCCTAATCTGGAATGAAGGTTATAATTAACCTCTTAGAATCCTAACGGGTCTTATATTAGCCGTAGCCTAGACCGGTTGGTTCCGATATATAGATATGGTTTAATCGCGTGAAAGGCGAAAACCGAGAATGGAATGTGATTCTGCCCCAAACAAGTTCAGAGACTTGTTTTATATGGGTTCAATGTTCACACTCTGTATTTTGGGGTCAAAATAATATAGTTTGACCCGTATCGGCTAATTTACGAAAACTAGTTTCATAAGCCGAACCGTGCGCGCAATAGGCGAAACGGTTAACCATGAGAGTCTTACGCTTATTTCCTAAGTCAATATGCCTTAAAGAGGTTGTGGTATCAGTAGGATACCTTCCGTGATGCCCGTAACGAGTTTAAGTTAATATTACGCCCCGTAGGGGCTTTTCGGTCATTTTAAAGACTTTTAAAGAGCCTTTCGAGTTCTATAGGAAATATGAGTTTCCTGAACAGTTTATAAAGTCTAAAATACTTTATTTATTATTTAAAATCAGTGGCAACTGGAATCGGGTCAAAAGACCTTGTAGAACTCACGTTTTGGCCGAAAAGGGCATATTCGGTATTTACCGAACCGTAGCCATAACCGCAGGTTATGAGCAAGGTAAAAATTATTAAAAATCTTTAAAATTCCAAAAATATTATTTTATAACAGTGGGTAAAAGTTTTGGTGACGAAATCTTGGTTTAGATGGGCGTTATGCTAATTGCGCCGTTTATTACAAAAGTTTACCTTAATTGCGCTATTTAGCATAACTCTCATTCTAGACCTCGGATTGACGTGAAACTTTAAGGACATGCTTACAATTTAGTAAGCAAGGTTATGGTTCGTTCACGTGTCCGAAATACTCGTTTTATTTTTAAAAGGCCGTTACGGTCAACTTTTAGGCGATTAACGGAAATGCGTAAAAGACTCGGACAATTCATGAACCGATCACAGAGGTCTATACCATCATGTAACCTGGTCCTAAGAGAGTCCTAAGGCATATCTATACCTCACTAAAACGGGTCAGAACTGAAGTCAAAGCAAAAGTCAAACTTTTGCGACATTCGGCTCCGAACCGGGTCAATATAGCAAATGGTCGATTCAAATGAGCGTAAACAAGTTTATATACTTAATATCATGTTTTATGAGTGTCAAAACAGGTTTCATAGCATATATATTACAGATTATGTATAAAACAACAAAATAGCTTTCTGTTGACTTTTTAAGTGCACGTTTGACTCGACATTTGACATAGTTAGAGCGGTGATCAGAGGGAACCCTTTTAGGGGTTTATTACCCACATAAATACCAACTCATAACTACTTTTGATCCGACAATTCACTGGACCATTTGTGAATTATCGCTATGACAACCGTTAGTTACGACGGTTTGGTTTATAAGCTAAATCTAGTGAAAAACAAGACCACAATGGATGTGAACGACTTACAGAAGTTGTGTCTTGCTTAGAGAGCAGAGAAGAATGCTTGAGAGCTTCTTAGAATGATCAGTTGAGTGTATTTGAGTTGTGTGATAGTTATGAACCAAATGTGGCTATTTATAGTGAAACAAGGCACCTATGATCATTACACAACCCCTACAACTGATCATGGATGATGGGCAGGTGTCCCATAGAGCTATGGGTCGAGTATAGGGTGCCCATGCCTCATTTATTGATGTTTGATCGTTCACAAGCTCAAAAGGCATGCAATTACAAACTTTCTGCATCTGGGCGTCTCATGCGGCCCGCATGGAGGATCCATGCATGTTTTAACGCGGGCCGCCTGAAGTTTAAATTCAGGCGCGTACAATTAGAAGGCTCGCGGCCCGCTTTCACTTAACCCGAAACTTAATGCGGGTCGCGAGAGGTTAGATTTTCAAGTTTTTAAAATCTTTTGTAATGATGACGAGAATCTGGTAATTAATAACGAAATCTTTCGTAATTATTAACCTGACCTTTCAGGTTTGAAGGGGTAACTTTGCGGTTTGGCCCTCGGTAAATTACAACTAAGGACCTCGTGTTATTTACCCGCTTAGTTAAGTCCCTGGTTAGTTTATTTAATTATTCTGAAAGCCTTAACTTTCATTGTTGACGCTTTTAACCCTTCTCATACGAATTCGATCATAACTTTCTCGTTTTAAAACGGAACTTCGCGAAATTTATATATTGCATTCTAGTGAGCGTATTATACTGTTACAAGGCCTTGGGAACGTTAAAGGGTCACTCAGAGGTATAATTAAACATGTTGACACAGTTAACCCCTGTAGCTTGTAATCTCTCACTTTCTTCCGCGTTTCGCTTCCGTACGATCCATGATTTATTCGTTTGAAGGTACAAGCACCATCTAGGGTTACCATACAGTATATTTACCCTTGTTTGACATCTATAACCCTCGAATTTACATACATTCAAGGTTTGTCAAAATTAGTCCTTTATTTAATATCAATGCCACGTGTAATCAAATGACACGTGTTAACACATCATTGGACACAAAAATTCGAGGTGTTACACATTCAAAACCGAAACCAGTCTTGAAAGACAAATCTCATGGAAATAGAGGCAGGTACAACACCCTGCCAATCGAAAACACATCAACGCCATTAATAAACTCACATATTGATTCAATTCATATTGATTTAAAAGTTGTAACATAAATGTTTCTGTAATTAGCACTAAAACCAACCCAAAACCAACATAAAATCTTTACAAAACATCATTATAATGATAACAGTTGAAAATCAAATTCTTGACATCCCAGTGAAAGATTGAAGAACGCCCAAGATTGACATCCCAGTGAAGATTGAAGAACACCCAATACATCATTATAATGATAACAATTGAAAATCAAATTCTTTTGTAAATACAGCTATCTTAACTCATCTAATTCCAGAAAACAAAACAAAAACAATTTTGATGATACCTTCCCCAGAAAAATCGATGATGTTGTCGCTAAAGTGATGATGTTCAGTCGACGATGGAGACCGCGGAGGAGACAGTGGGGGTTTGTGGCGGAGGAGACGGTGGGGGTTTGTGGCGGAGGAGACATCGTAAGTGAGAGTCTAACAAGAGCAGGACACTTCTGTAAAACCGATCCAACATATCCGACCTGAATATTCGCCGGAACCCTAAGTCTAAGCTCTTCAGCAGCTTTCCACAACGCCGGCGGCGGCAACCGCTGCATCACCTCCCATAAACAACTCACTGGCTGAAGAAGAAGAAGATGGACAATGGTGGGGGGGGGGTGTTGATCAGCTGAAGAAGAAGAAGAACAATGGTTTTGGGATGGGGATGCAGGTGTGTTAATAATAATAATAATAATAATAATAATAATAATAATAATAATAATAATAATAATAATTTATATAATCTTAAAGATAATGGTCGGTGCATTTTACATTTATGGCCCTTTCTTTTTCCCGGTCTTTACACAAGTTTCATTTTGACAATTCTTGGTAGGGAGCCCACACATTTGACTTTAGGGCCATATTCTTTTTTCACTTTATCTTATTTATTTAATATAAATTTTTATTAGAATGGTCATTACTATTGTCAATTACTACAATCATGTTTATGAGGAATTATCATTAATTCCTTAGGATAAACTCTTAGATTTTATCCTGTAAATTAATTTTTATAACTAAATTAATTAATTTAGTAAACTATTTATTGTTAAATATATGTTAACAAATATGATAAACATTAGTAATATCTTAAAGGGATATTGGATTTTAATAATTCTAAGCTTCACCTGTTGGATAATAATAATCCCAACTTTAAAAAATCACTCCAACAATCCTAATTTGTAAAAGTTTGGCCGCCATTGATCCTTTTCTAACATAGGTGCACGTAAATCAATTAAGGAGTTTCTAGGTGTAATTGAATCTATTGAGGAAACCAAATTCTTATATGTTTGAAAATGATCAATAGCGGCCAAACGTTTACAAGTTGGGATTATTGGAGAGAATTTTTAAAGTTGGGATTATTATCGGCCAACAGATGAAACTTACGATTATTAAAATCCAATAACCCTATCTTAAAATGAAAGTCGGTGAGGTTTCAACTGACATTTTAAACCCCTAGACTTTTAACAAATGACAAGTCTAACCTTCATTTTAAAACTTTTGGTTTTTTCACTTCACACGCTCAACTTTTGATATTAATGACTATTAACCCTCATCTTTAAGTAGGTTACACATTTGCTTTTAATTTTTGAAAATTGACAACTTTGACATCAACCTTTTCTCCTTCATAACTTGACACCTCATTTTAGTTAAATTACTTTTACGATTTTACACTGTAACGTGTGACACGTTATTATACTTTTTTTATCAATGCCTAACCACGTTAATGTTTAAATTATTTTTACGACTCTACACCATAGTCTAAATTACTTTTTCAACCTTACACCGCAACGACCGAGACTTACTCTTTTTTTAATATGTCTAATGACGTTAATGTCACGAACGTAACTTATGTAACAAAGTAAAAAATGTGCAATGGTGCGTGCAAGTACCACACATTAATGTCATCATCGTAGACGTTGCCGCTGCAACGCGCGGCCTATGGCAGTAACCTAGTAATAATAATAATGGGGTAAGATTACCAAAATACGCTTGCCTATAACAGTCAAATAACCGTTGACTGACGGCAGGGGGTAATATTACGACATAACATCAACACGGGGGGGGGGGGGGGAGAGGAATTGCAATTATTTCCATGGAGGGGGTTAGAGTGCCAATTGGGTTAAACCAAAGAAGGTAAAATTGAAGTTTACTCAATATAATATTTAAGCAAACTAATACAAAAACGGTGATATAAAGTTCGAACCCGTGTTTTTTTGTGTGCGTGTGAGTCCCACTTGCATTGACTCCTTTCACGCTCACATGTGAATATGTTATATGCGTAAAGTGTTGTGTGAGTCTCACAATATTTTGACTAGAATTTAAAAAAAAGTTTGATTTTTCATGTTTTGTATGCTAGTGTTTTACTTTTTTGGTTTTCATACATTTAAACATAAAATTAGAAGCATCTTTAATCATAATCGTTAGTGATTTAGTTATTAAAACTCTTTAAATATATCATAATTGCGTGTCAAAAGTTGGTAACATAATAAGAAAACAAAAAATGAGGCCATACTCAAAACAAAGTCAACTATGACGGTTTGATTGTAAATTTTAAAAGTTAGTTTTCGGTTTGGTCCAAACCCATTATCGAACTTGCATTTATCCTATGAAGTATTTTTCAAGTTTGACATGAGTGTTTCATAATTATAACTTATATTAAAAAAAAAAATAGCTTCGATTTATTATATGGTTCACATTTTAGAACATAACTTGTTTAGATTGGCTCGTTTTTGTTTATTTCTTTTTGTACTCGGTTCTGGTCTGATTCTAATTAGACAGACTCCAAATTTGGTCCGATGTAGTCAGGTTTTTAAGTGTATGAAGAATTAAAAGTGATTATATTAGCTTTTTGATTATTTTTTTAGAGTAGATTGCAATATTCGTCCTTGAGGTTTGACCAATTTTGCGCAGTTCATCTAAATGCTTGTTTTTTCGTACCTGGGTCTTTGCCGTTACAAAATCTTGCCATTTTCATCATTTAAGTTTGTAATTTTTTACGACTTTCGTCCTCGAAATTTAACTGTCAAGGATGAAAATGACAAGATTTCAAACTTTTTGGATGAAAAACAAAGCTTTAGACGAAAGTAGTAAAAGTAGCCAAAGCTCAGGGACAAAATTAAGTGACATTTTACTTTTTTTTTTTTACCTTAACTAGTTAGCCTACTTTCCTAGTTTAACTATAATTTTTGGAGCCAAGTATTATCTAGCCTCTAAATGTATTATCTTCCAATAATTTATAATCTCCATTCAATTGGTTTTATATTGACCCTCATGACCATTATGACCAGCTACGTCAGTGCCATGTAACTCATTTCTAATCCATCATTCAAAACCATTACACTAAGGGTGTGGTCATGACCCAAACCACTAGCCCCTTATTTATTTTAATTTATTTTTGTCTAAAAGAAAAAAAGAAATGATTTGTTGAAAAATAGAAAGGATGACCATGGTTGTCATGGTTTAATTCATGCAAACCATGGTGGATCAAGCATGGGGTTGTTTAGCCTTCCATTTATATTCTTAGATATCGAATCATGTTCCAACCATGACCGCAACACCCTTTTACCCTAAGGGATGGTAATCTTATAATTTAGCCAACATAAATGAGACTGACTTGATGCTATTCAGGTATTCGTTCTTTCACATCCAACTCTTATAATTTTGTCGTCATATTTGGACTAAACAAATTAAAAGTTTATTTTTTATTTGCTTGACAGAAATTTATCAAGAGGATCTTTGAGTTCATATAAATATATTGAGTCAGTTTTATTATTCAATCATCTTGATTCTTCTATCAAAAGTTTCTTTTCATCCTTAGCTTTTCATGTGTCATACAAAACTATTATCGTTATTATAATTATCTATTAGAGGATTCTTCTTACTTGTTACCTATAGAGGAAATTATAATTATCATTTTATTATTAGAGGATTCTTCTTACTTGTTACCTATAGAGGAAAAACAAGAGAGTTAAAAAATGTCTATAAATAATATACAAATATAAAATAAATAAAAGGACTGATCTCAAATCAATGAAATTACACAACTAAAGAAAACCGTAGTTGTATTATCATATGTTATGTTATATTATACACAAAGCATAGCATAATATCTTATATTATATATAATCAAAAGTAGGGCTGCAAACGAACCGAACGAACACGAATTAGATCTTGTTCGTGTTCGTTTGTTAAAAAATATATGTGTTCGTGAACCGTTCATGAACACTTATCGAATGAGATTTTATGTTTGTGTTCGTCTGTTAAGGAAATGAACTTGTTCGTGTTTGTTTGTTAATTTTAGGTACCGAACGTGTTGACCAACACAAATGAGCACAAGCTAATGTTCATGAACACAAATGAAAACAAACGAATACAAACAATCGTTCATGAACAAAATATACAATACACCGATACTTATTAGATATTTAATTTGTCAAAATTTTAAAGTATTTAAATAAATATAAAAACTAAAAACACTAATGACGTATCGAACACAAACGAACACGTTACCGAATGTTCACGAACATAAACGAACGAACACGACATCTGTTCATGTTTGTTCATTTAACTAAACGAACGAAATTTCTTGTTCGTGTCCGTTTGTTTAATAAACGAACGAACACAAGCGAACTTTCCGCCGAACTGTTCACCGAACGTTTGGTTCGTTTGCAACCCTAATCAAAAGGAAACACTATAACCTTGGTTCTATAAAGATGGTCACATTATCTTACAAAAATAATATTAATTTGATTTATTATTTTTACTATTACTCCTATTATTATTATAGAGGTTAAATTGATTTTTGTATTTACAAAACGTGTGTGTATATATATAGCTCGTTGAATTATTCTTCATTCTCTTAAACACAATTTCAAAAGATAACGTGTTGTATGCACCAGCCACCATTAATATCTAAGCTGTCAACTTTTGGCATGCCGCAATACACATAATAAAGCTAACAATAGCACACACAAAATGACGTTAGTGGAAGTAGACATATTTTATCAACCTTGATTCTTTTCAATAAAACTATTTGAATTCTAAAGGTTGAAAATTATATATTTATTTTTTCAAATTAACATGTGCAGGATTCTCATGGACCCACAATATGTCATATTCGAACCATTTTTAGGGTAGACGAATTGTCATGGAAAAGACATCGTAGTAATATGCATATATGTTAGATAAAGAGTGTTGACAAAATGGGCAAGTAGTTATCCATTTCATACAATAAAGACATTGATTGGGGACCAAACTTATGCAGAAAATTCACCCAAAGAATAAAGTTGATTGGTTTACATCTCAAATGTTAATCATCTCTTTGGGATCATCAATCAAACACTTTTAAAATAAATTACAATGTAAAGAATGATTTAATTTATTTTGAGTATATATAATGATGATGTTTATTTCACATAACACATAAATTTCTATGTGGAATTATTTGGTGTATAAACTTTATGCTCGTTTTTGTTACATTTATTTTAGAGTACACATGCATGATCAACTTTCAAAATTTTGTTACATGTACATAAAATTTGTTTAAGCATCTGTTACCTATTTTTCACGTATATATTATACATACTCTTAAAAAACAAAGTCAATGAAAACCCCATTGTCTTTGCCTCTCCTTCTTCATACTTTCATGATGTTGTAATTTTAGCCCATTGACTTTGATACCTTTAATGTTTCATAAAATGGCAAATTTAGTCCCTAAACTACTACTTCATTTTACAAGTAGTTTTCTTTTGACACCCCAACTTTGTGTTAGTTTTCTTTTCAACCCCAACTTTGTTATAGTTTCATTCTTACCCTAAAACTTTATCAAATTTTATCTTTATCCTTTCTTAGCCCTTAAGTTTAGGAAATGCAATTTTTAACCACTTAACTTTTTGTGAACTTTGTAAATGCCACTTTGACCCCCTCGAGAGTTTTTGGCTTGACGATATAAATTCGAGTTAGTCGGGTCGCGTATAATACGTTATAATTGTACGATATAAATTCGATTTACGTTACGTTTTGATCCAATCGCAATACAACTATAGGATACATTGAGTTCAATCGGATACATCAGAACGCGCGTTTTCGTATGGTTAACACATCACATAACGCTTGGACTAATTCGTTCGATATTTGCGAAGTACCGCACGCGTTCGGGTTTTAAATTTATTGGTGTGTTTCATAGCTATAGAGGTCTAAGTATGCTAAAAATAATTTAGAGTAAATTGCCAAAATCGACCTTGAGGTTTGGGCATGTTTGTCAGTTTCATCCAAACAACTTTTTTGTACCGTATGGTCCTTCACTTTTGGAATTTTTTGCCATTTTCATCAAAATGTCTAATTTGGCTTATTTTTCTTGCAAATATTTGGATGAAAATGGCAAAAAGTTCCAAACCTCATGGACGATTTTGGCAAAAAAGGTAAGACGTTTGGATGAAAATGACAACTTAGCCCAAAAGTGAAAGACAATATGGTACAAAAAAATTATTTTGGATGAAACTGTCAAACATAGCCAAACCTTAAGGACGATTTTGGCAATTTACTCAATAATTTATTTTTTTAAAATAACTTGTGGAAATTGAAAATAATGAAAATGAATAGCGATACCAGTTTTGATGTCGTACGGTCATCATTAGTTTGGTTGGTGTAAGGTATGATGCTTGTACTTGGTATAGTTTATAATACAAAAAATACTTTATTTTAAACACAACTAGTAAATTAAAGTTTACGGGTCTAGCAACTCGTAAGCTACATGGGAGGGCTTGTTAAAAGCTCAAATTGAATTGAGTTTAAACTTGCTACACTCTGAGCTCAAGCCTATATTAGAGCTCATTAGTGGTTGAAAAAATGGTGAAAATTAGGTTTTGCACCAAGTAAAAAATAATATTTTCACTAACTTTGTACACAACTAATTACATGAAATTATTGTTAAGATATTTAACGTTTTTTCGAGTTTGTGTTCTACAATGTCAGAGTTTTACAACGAACTAGATAGCGTGTAAAACAAAGTTAAGATGAATGAGACATCTAATGTAACAACCCGCACGTTCGTGCGTTGTTACTACTCGGTATACTCGTTACGCCTAGCACCAGAGATTCGGATCGTAATGTAACTATATCGCATACATCGCTATATCGCAATATTTTCGCATATTATCGCATATTTTATCGCTATCACATCACATTGTACTTGCTGACAACCACGAAGATGTCGAGTGAGGACCAATTCTACCCTCCTTGATAGCCGTGATGTGTCGCAGTGCAACTCATTACTCAAAACGCACATCGCATCACACACATTAACGTTCACGATGACATTGAGAGAGGACCTATTCTACCCTCCTCGATGACCGTGAAGCGTCGCAAAGTAACGCATATTCGAAACGAAACCCGGTTATTGTATCGCAACTTTGGAATATGGATATGTATATACGACCCAACGTGGCTAATTATAATAAATACATGAAAACGTTGATGAAAATGTGTACCCAAACTATCACAACGCTTAACGATCGAAACGGAACGCCAAAACTCAACTCACCGGAGGCGTTTGATCGAACGGCACTTCGATCGAATGGCCATCCGATCGGATAGCCATCCGATCGGACAACCAACCCTTCGGACAACCATCCGATCCGACACAATGTGATAACCCTCAAAATCCCATGTATTCCGTACAATTTATTAATGATAATTAAAGTGCTTGACGACTGTGTGGAATTACTTAACTGCTCTCTGATTACTGTGTTATACTTACATGTGCGTGTTAACATACTGGTAGTATACAGAAAAGTTACTAAATATTCCGGTATATTTTCCTATGTGTTAGGAATTAATTGAGTTACATAAATATATATATAAGACGCCTTACGGAACAATTAAACACTTTAACGGAACAGTATCCGACTGAACAACCGGACATTACCCGGGACACCAAATATTTGTCAAACACATTATTTAATTATTTTTGGCTAGTCATGATCCCCGTGTACCATAACACCCATCAAAAATCATCACACAAACATATACTATCAAGATACTTGCACTCTAACTATCAATTACCATTTAGTTGAAATTTTACATCAAGACCCCCCCCCCCCAAACCGAAAATCGGTCCCCATGGACCCACCGTATCAACTTCACCATACTTACTATCTTCTACTAGATTTTAATTCATTAGTTTATTTAGATCTTGCTTGTGGAAGTAGCTAAAACATATGGAGACATCTACATAAGTATGGAGCCTTAGATTTACTTGTCATTCACCATCATTCACTCTCACTCTTCACACTCTCTCTCTCTCTCTTTCGGCTCCCCCAAACCGCCACCCTCACCACCACATAACCACCATCTTCATCCAAGATTCAAGTCCATTCAAGCTACAAAGTTCATCCATGGAGGTTGCTTTTTGAAGGGCTTTCAAAAGAGCTTGTTTCTAGTCTTTTTCATCATCTTCTCTCTACATTTTCATCACTAGATCCTACCCTAGCCTTGTGCTAGTAGTAAGTTCCTTATGTCACCTTTGTTCATCTTGTTTCATGATCAAAAGATGTAATATGTTAAATCTACAAGAACACTAAAAAGGGTTTAAACAAGAAGATGAAACATGATGTATTTATGTTAGTATGATGTTATCTTGAGATGTTACTGATTTCTTGCTGATTGCTTGTTAATATTGATTACTAGAAATGTTGTTGATCATTATGCATGTTAACGGAACCAATGTAACTCGCTTTAGAATGTTAAAACTGAAAAACAGAAAGCTGTTTAGTGATTACAGCCAACTTCAGTTGGCTGTAACCGAACCTTAATAAAGCGAAAAATGTATTTTCTGAAGTCTAGATTTATGTATTATGAAATACGGTTCTAATGGCGCTGGAATCATAATTTTTGGACTTCGTTTACTATTTTTAAAGTCATTTTGTAACAGCAACTAAAGCTGAGTTTTTACTGCAGAAAATAGGCGATATGTTTTTAGTCATAATTTGAGTTCTGTGTTGAATCAGACCATGAAATTTGCACAGTGGATGGACACTGGTGTCGTAGTAATTGTCCCACTGGAATTTCGTAATCCGACTTACAATGAATTTTTAATGAATTATTCCATGGACTGCAATCAGAAAAAGATGAATCTGATTGCAGTCCGGAAAACGAATTTTTATAAAATATTGGTGATGATATGGATCCCGAGATTTTTAAACAATAATATTTGGATCGTTTAAGGCTTTTTGTAAAAATTTGGGAATTTTTGAAACAAGTTAACTATTTTATTAAAATCCTCGAAAACAGCCCAGTTTTGAATATAAAAGCTGAAACGACATAAGTAGTGATTTGCGTGTCCAAATGTCGGGTAGGTTATCCGAGAGTGATATAACATGTTATATGTCTATAAAAGTGTTATGTGCAATGTCGTATGTTTGTTTATGAGCGGGGAATAGATGGGAAGTTTATATGGGCATAAACCGTTAAAGTGATGCATGTTATGTGTTAGATGCGTGTAAGACTTTTGTGCTTATTTGAAGTCACTAATAAACTAAGTGGTAATCCTACTAGGACGAGATTGACCGACCTTGACTGTTAGCTATATTTGAGAATCTAACCGAGCAAACCAAGGTGAGTTCACACACTTTCTAAGGCATGGGATTCCCGGTGGTTGGGAATGGGTTAAAGAATTTAAACGGGATCTACATATCCTCCTTGGGTAGGATATGTACGGCCATCCTCCTTGGTTAGGATGCCAATATTATTCCTGCGTATTCTCCTTGGGTAGAACTACGTACGTTCGTCCTCCTTGGGTAGGACAACAACCTTAAAACTTACTAGACAAAACTCTATCATTAAGTCCCTCATTTTATATCGACTTAATCGCCGAGGCCAATGGCGAGCGGGTCATTAGTTAATAGCGCTATTAGGTTTAACAAACCTCACACCGTGCCAGTCGGACGGGCGTGTACTAATGGACTATGGCAAACCGTCAGTGACGATAGACACTGACGTAGGGCACACCTTATTTGCGTTAGTAGTCGATATGGTACAGTCTAGTGGTTCACATGGGGAAGCCCCCACTAATCATGGATATGGCTTGGGTAATAAAGAATGAACTGGTTAATCTTACTTTCAACTACGGGGTAACCCCCACGGCAATTATGCCAACGAAAGACAAACCACGTTTTCGGAAACAACTTAAAACTAAACAGCCAAACGTGAACTCACTCAACTTTGTTGTTGACTCGTTGTTACATGCCTTACAGGTCGCTAAATGCTTGGAGCTTGCACGAGGAAGGAGTCATTGTGGTGTACGGACTGTTATGTTCCGTGCTTAATATTTAAATCCTTATGAACTTATTAAACTTGCATTTTGAACTTTAACTTATAAACTATGGACTTATGCTTTTGGATTTACGTTTATGCTTCCGCTGTTTAAACTAAACTTAGTTAACTAGCTTTGGTCATCAATCGTATTGTGGTTGGTTTTATTTACTTAATTACATTGTGCAATATGATTGGTGGCTCAATCCTGGTCACGTCACGCCTCCAAGCGGTGGTACTCCGCATGGTGGATTTTGGGGGTGTGACAGATTGGTATCAGAGCCATTGGTTATAGTGAACTTGGTTTTAAAAAGGGAAAAGCTTTTTGATAAAACCAGACTATAACCGGTACAGTGCTCAACGATCCACAACGACTCTTCGCTCCACGTGCAAGACTCGACATAATAGGTGGTATGATCTATGTTATATTGTCGGTTAGATTGTTTACACTGTGCATTAGATAATGTGATAATTGCTATTTGAACCTTGTGTGCTTACTCTCTACTGTCGTTCAACACTTACGCACTTCCGCGAAACTTTTCTCGCTTACGTTGCTTCGTTATGAAGATCATGAGCGGACGCGGAGGACGTATCAACCTAACTCAAGCCCAGCTGACGGCTTTGATCAACGAACGAGTTGCTGAGGCACTTGCAGCTGTTCCTGCCGGAGGTATAACCTGCCATATCAACCCATCTTAGGACGTTTAGATCTTACCTTTGCAAACCAACCCTCGTGCTTAACCTTGTCTATTATTCTCGCGCAACAGGTCAGCATGCTCAGCCTCCTATGTGCACGTTCAAAACCTTCATGGATTGCCGACCTAGTACTTTCAGCGGCACAGAAGGAGCTGTAGGCCTTCTTCACTGGTTCGAGAAGCTCGAGTCTGTTTTCGAAATGTGTGAATGCCCTGAAGATCGTAGGGTGAAATATGCTACTGGAACACTCGAAGGTGCTGCGTTAACCTGGTGGAAGGCACAGGTTCAGCTGCTTGGGTTGGCGGTTGCTAATGCCACCCCATGGAACGGTTTCAAAGAACTGATCAAAGAGGAGTACTGCAGCCGTGACGACATCCACAAGCTGGAGGTAGAATTTTTCAATTTGAAGATGACGGGGTCTGAGATCGAGGCATACACGAAGAGGCCAAACGAGCTGGCCATCCTGTGTCCTACAATGGTGGACCCTCCCATCAAACGCATTGAGCTGTACCTTAAGGGCTTGGTGCCAGAAATCCAGAGCCACGTAACCTCAGCTAATCTTGGCACCATACAACAAATCGTCAAGTTGGCCCATCGCCTTACTGATCAGGCAGTTGAGCAGAACAGGCTGCCCAAGCGTATTAGTGCTACTACTTCTGTTGCTCCCAATGATAATAAGCGCAAGTGGGATGGAAATTTGGGCAAGGGTTCTACTTCAGCTCAATCCCAGTAGCGAAAGACAGACGAGTACATGAGCCCCAGTCAGCAGTCTTCTGGGAATCAAGGTCAGGGTGGGTACAAGGAAAATCACCCTAAGTGCAATTGATGTAATCTGCACCACAGCGGCAAGTGCAACAAGGGTCGTTGTCAGAGATGTCACAAACTGGGTCATGAAGCTAAGGATTGCAGGAGCCCACGTCATGTGAATCAGAATCGCCAACAACAACAAGCTCCACAGAATCACCAGCATCAGCATCAGCAGGGCAATAAAGGATGCTTTCAGTGTGGCGCTGAAGGCCACTTTAAGAGGAACTGCCCCCAGCTGAACCAAAACCAGAATCAGAACAATCAAAGAAACGGGAACCACAATGGGAACAACAATGGAGGCAACAACGGAGGTAACAACAATGGCAATGGTGCCCAAGGTCGTGTGTTCGTAATTGGCCAGGGTGAAGCAAGGAACGATCCCAACGTTGTGATGGGTAAGTTTCTTCTGGATGATTTCTTTGTTACTGTTTTATTTGATTCGGGTGCCGATACTAGCTACGTGTCCTTAAAAGTTAGTCAGATGCTTAAGCGTACTCCAACACTTTTGAACACCAAGCACATTGTAGAGTTAGCAAATGGTAAAAGTTTAGAGGCTACACATGTAGTTAAAGGTTGCAAGCTTGTCCTTGCCGATCAGACCCTTTCTATCGACCTCATCCCCATTGTTCTGGGTAGTTTTGACGATGTCATTGGGATGGATTGGTTATCTCGACACCAAGCGGAGATTATTTGCAAGGAGAAAATCGTCCGTATCCCTCGTTCTGGTAAAGAACCCCTCGTGATTCGTGGCGACAAGAGTGGTGCTGTTGTAGGCATCATCTCTTTCCTTAAGGCCCAGAAATGTTTGCGAAAGGGCCACACCGCCATTCTAGCCCTCGTTTCTGATGCATTCTCGGAAGAAAGGAAGATAGAAGACATTCCTATTGTGCGTGATTTTCCTGAGGTATTTCCTGAGGAATTACCTGGTCTCCCGCCTCATCGTCAAGTTGAATTTCAAATCGGGCTAGCTCCTAGAGCAGCGCCCATAGCTCGAGCACCATATCGTCTAGCCCCATCAGAGCTTGAAGAACTGTCCACGCAACTACAAGAACTCTTGGAAAAGGGTTTCATACGTCCTAGCTCTTCGCCTTGGGGAGCTCCAGTATTATTTGTGAAGAAGAAAGATGGTACCTTCAGAATGTGTATTGACTACCGCGAACTCAACAAGGTGACTGTGAAGAATCGTTACCCCCTCCCGTGCATTGATGACTTGTTCGACCAGTTGCAAGGGTCGAGTTATTACTCTAAGATTGTCTGAGATCGGGATACCATCAGCTGATAGTCTGAGAGGAGGACGTCTCCAAAACAGCATTCAGAACTCGTTACGGTCATTACGAGTTTTTGGTTATGCCTTTCGGATTAACGAATGCACCCGCGGTCTTCATGGATCTCATGAACCGAGTGTGCAAGCCTTACCTGGATAAGTTTGTCATAGTATTCATCGACGACATCCTGATCTATTCTAAGAGTCAGGAGGAACACGAGCAACACCTGAGGCTTATTCTGGAACTACTTCGTAAAGAGCAGTTGTATGCCAAGTTTTCGAAATGTGACTTCTGGCTTCGCGAAGTCCATTTTCTAGGCCATGTGGTAAACAAGGACGGAATTCATATGGATCCATCCAAGGTTGACTCGATCAAGAACTGGTCTGCACCCCGCACACCAACAGAAATTCGCCAATTCTTGGGTTTGACAGGATATTACTGAAGGTTTATCAAGGATTTCTCCAAGATTGCATAACCTCTCACTTCACTAACTCATAAAGGTGTCACCTATCGCTGGGGTGATGCACAGGAGTCCGCATTTAAGCACTTAAAGGATAGACTTTGTAGCGCACCTATCCTCTCATTGCCTGAAGGCACAGATGATTTTGTGGTTTACTGCGATGCTTCCATCCAAGGACTTGGTTGTGTGTTGATGCAACGTGACAAGGTCATTGCCTACGCATCACGGCAACTTAAGGTTCACGAAAGGAACTACACTACACACGATTTGGAATTGGGAGCAGTTGTTTTCGCACTTAAGATATGGAGACATTACCTGTACGGTACCAAGTGCACCATTTATACCGATCACAGGAGTCTCGAGCATATCTTCAAGCAAAAGGAGTTAAACATGCGACAACGTCGATGGTTCGAACTCTTGAATGACTACGAATGCGCGATCAAGTATCATCCAGGCAAGGCCAATGTTGTGGCCGACGCCCTCAGCCGAAAGGATACTATACCTAGGCATGTACGTGCGTTACAGCTTACCATCCAATCTAACCTTCCCGCTCAGATTCGCGATGCTCAGGTTGAAGCATTGAAAGCAGAAAACATCAGGGCTGAGTCCTTACGAGGATCGAGGCAACGATTAGAACAAAAAGAAAACGGCGCCTACTATGTTAACGGACGCATCTGGGTTCCCTTTTATGGAGACATACGCGAGCTGGTGATGGATGAAGCACATAAGACTCGTTATTCAGTACATCCTGGTTCGGATAAGATGTACCACGACCTAAAGACTACATACTGGTGGCCTGGTATGAAAGCCAGCATAGCAACCTACGTCAGTAAATGCTTGACTTGTGCCAGGGTCAAGGTCGAATACCAGAAACCATCAGGCCCACTCCAACAACCAGAGATACCTAAATGGAAATGGGAGCAAATTTACATGGATTTCGTTACTGGCCTGCCCAGATCGCAACGCGGAAACGATACCATCTGGGTGATCGTGGATCGACTGACCAAGTCTGCACATTTTCTGGCCATCAAGGAAACGGATAAGTTTTCTACTCTAGCAGACATCTACCTAAAGGAAGTAGTATCAAGGCATGGAGTGCCAACCTCCATCATTTCTGATCGCGACGCGCGTTTTACCTCTGAACTGTGGCAAGCTATGCACAAGTCTTTTGGCTCACGTTTAGATATGAGCACCGCTTATCATCCACAGACGGATGGGCAATCTGAATGCACCATCCAAACTCCTGAAGACATGCTTAGGGCATGCGTAATCGATTTTGGTAACGGCTGGGAAAAGCATCTCCCGTTAGTGGAGTTTTCATATAACAACAGTTACTACACCAGCATCCAGGCCGCTCCATTCGAGGCATTGTATGGACGGAAGTGCCGATCACCTCTCTGTTGGGCAGAAGTTGGTGACAGCCAAATCACTGGCCCAGAACTTGTAGTAGATACAACAGAATAGATTGCTCAGATACGACAACGAATGGCGGCAGCTCGTGACCGTCAGAAAAGCTATGCTGATAAGAGAAGAAAGCCACTCGAGTTCCAGGTTGGGGATCGAGTGCTACTCAAAGTCTCACCTTGGAAAGGTGTGGTTCGTTTTGGCAAACGAGGCAAGCTCAACCCGCGATACGTTGGACCCTTTGAAATCATTGAGAAGATTGGTAAAGTGGCCTACAAGTTGAACCTACCTGAAGAACTCAGCGGAGTTCAAAATGTTTTCCACGTGTCAAATCTGAAGAAGTGTCTGTCAGATGAGACCCTCATAGTTCCCCTCAAGGAGCTCACTATCGACGACCAGCTGCGATTCGTCGAAGAACCAGTAGAGATTACGGATCGAGATGTTAAAATTCTCAAGTACACCAGGATACCTCTCGTCCAAGTTCGTTGGGATTCCCGTCGTGGCCTAGAGTACACCTGGGAACGAGAAGACCAAATGAAACTCAAATATCCCCAGCTGTTTAAGAAAAATGCAACCACTACTGAGGCTGAAGCTACCACAGAACTTCAGGACGAAATTCCAAATCAACAGGGGGATGATGTGACACCCCGGGAAAATCAGGAAACCAACGCAACATAACTAGCTTCCTCAGTAACCACGTGCTAAATTTCGGGACGAAATTTTCTTAACAAGGGGAGAATGTGACAACCCTCAAAATCCCATGTATTCCGTACAATTTATTAATGATAATTAAAGTGCTTGACTACTGTGTGGAATTACTTAACTGCTCTCTGATTACTGTGTTATACTTACATGTGCGTGTTAACATACTGGTAGTATACATAAAGTTACTAAATAGTCCAGTATATTTTCCTATGTGTTAGGAATTAATTGAGTTACAAATATATATATATATATATATATATATATATATATATATATATATATATATATAGAGTGGAGTTATTGTAAAAAAGGCCTAAAGTGTGAGAAATGTAAGAAAGAATCTCAACCATTAGATCTAAATTAATTGAAAAGGGTAAGATTGTAAATTCAAATATGGTAATCCTTGATTTAAGGATTTGGAGAGAGAAAAACCTGGATTTTAGGACTTATAACCGTCCATAAATATAACACCATTCATAGCATGTTCATACATGGTGTTTTAAATATAACACAATTCAGAAAAAAATAACACCATTCAGCAAACAAAATAACACCATTCGGTACAAAATAACACCATTCAGCAAACAAAATAACACCATTCAGTAAACAAAATAACACCATTCAGCAGTGAAAAAAAAACACCATTCAGTACAAAGAATATAACACCATTCAGTACAAAGAATATAACACCATTCAGTACAAAAATAACACCATTCAGTACAAAAATAACACCATTCAATACAAAAAAAACACCATTAATGAAAATAAAAAAACACCATTCAGAAAAAAACACCATTCAGAAAATAAAATATAACACCTCTGTATCATCTTCTTCACTTCCGGCACCACCACCACTGCCCCTTCCGGCACCACCACTGCCGATCCAACACCACCACCACCGCCGCCGCTCGAACCACCACAATAAACATGCGATCTTCATCAATCGGATCAAAAACCACAAAAAAAACTCCAATCGATGACCTACATAAAGCCGATTCACAAGAACAACTGCTGAAATCCGATTTTCGTTTCATGTTACCAACGATTTCTGCGATTGGAGAGAGAGAGAGCTCTCTGGTAGTAGTGCGATTGGAGAGAGAGAGAGATTGTAGGGATTTTAATTACAGTTACCTCTTTTGAATGGATTTAAAAGAATTTATTACCCCTATAATTTTCAATTCAGTCCAAGAAATAAAATAAATTTTACATTTTGGTCCCTATTAATCTAAACCATTAGATCAAAGATCTAATGGTGTGTATTCTTTCTTATCCTTCTCACACTTTTAGTCTTTTTTTACAGGATCCTCTACCTATATATATATATATATATATATATATATATATATATAAGACGCCTTACGGAACAATTAAACACTTTAACGGAACAGTATGCGACCGAACAACCAGACATTACCCGGGACACCAAATATTTGTCAAAAACATTATTTAATTATTTTTTGGCTAGTCATGATCCCCGTGTACCATAACACCCACCAAAAATCATCACACAAACATATACTATCAAGATACTTGCACTCTAACTATCAATTACCATTTAGTTGAAATTTTACATCAAGACCCCCCTCCCCCAAACCGAAAATCGGTCCCCATGGACCCACCATATCAACTTCACCATACTTACTATCTTCTACTAGATTTTAATCCATTAGTTTATTTAGATCTTGCTTGTGGAAGTAGCTAAAACATATGGAGACATCTACATAAGGATGGAGCTTTAGATTTACTTGTCATTCACCATCATTCACTCTCACTCTTCACACTCTCTCTCTCTCTTTCGGCTCCCCCAAACCGCCACCCTCACCACCACATAACCACCATCTTCATCCAAGATTCAAGTCCATTCAAGCTACAAAGTTCATCCATGGAGGTTGCTTTTTGAAGGGCTTTCAAAAGAGCTTGTTTCTAGTCTTTTTCATCATCTTCTCTCTACATTTTCATCACTAGATCCTACCCTAGCCTTGTGCTAGTAGTAAGTTCCTTATGTCACCTTTGTTCATCTTGTTTCATGATCAAAAGATGTAATATGTTAAATCTACAAGAACACTAAAAAGGGTTTAAACACGAAGATGAAACATGATGTATTTATGTTAGTATGATGTTATCTTGAGATGTTACTGATTTCTTGCTGATTGCTTGTTAATATTGATTACTAGAAATGTTGTTGATCATTATGCATGTTAACGGAACCAATATAACTCGCTTTAGAATGTTAAAGCTGAAAAACAGAAAGCGGTTTAGTGATTACAGCCAACTTCAGTTGGCTGTAACCGAACATTAATAAAGCGAAAAATGTATTTTCTGAAGTCTAGATTTATGTATTATGAAATACGGTTCTAATGGCACTGGAATAATAATTTTTGGACTTCGTTTACTATTTTTAAAGCGTCGTTTTGTAACAGCAACTAAAGCTGAGTTTTTACTGCAGAAAATAGGCGATATTTTTTTAGTCATAACTTGAGTTCTGTGTTGAATCAGACCATGAAATTTGCATAGTGGATGGACACTGGTGTCGTAGTAATTATCCCATTGGAATTTCGTAATCCGACTTACAATGAATTTTTAATGAATTATTCCGTGGACTGCAATCAGAAAAAGATGAATCTGATTACAGTCCGGAAAACGAATTTTTATAAAATATTGGTGATGATATGGATCCCGAGATTTTTATACAATAATATTTGGATCGTTTAAGGCTTTTTGTAAAAATTTGGGAATTTTTGAAACAAGTTAACTATTTTATTAAAATCCCCGAAAACAGCCCAGTTTTGAATATAAAAGCTGAAACGACATAAGTAGTGATTTGCGTGTCCAAATGTCGGGTAGGTTATCCGAGAGTGATATAACATGTTATATGTCTATAAAAGTGTTATGTGCAATGTCGTATGTTTGTTTATGAGCGCGGAATAGATGGGAAGTTTATATGGGCATAAACCGTTAAAGTGATGCATGTTATGTGTTAGATGCGTGTAAGACTTTTGTGCTTATTTGAAGTCACTAATAAACTAAGTGGTAATCCTACTAGGACGAGATTGACCGACCTTGACTGTTAGCTATATTTGAGAATCTAACCGAGCAAACCAAGGTGAGTTCACACACTTTCTAAGGCATGGGATTCCCGGTGGTTGGGAATGGGTTAAAGAATTTAAACGGGATCTACATATCCTCCTTCGGTAGGATATGTACGGCCATCCTCCTTGGGTAGGATGCCAATATTATTCCTGCATATTCTCCTGGGGTAGAACTACGTACGTTCGTCCTCCTTGGGTAGGACAACAACCTTAAAACTTACTAGACAAAACTCTATCATTAAGTCCCTCATTTTATGTTGACTTAATCGCCGAGGCCAATGGCGAGCGGGTCATTAGTTAATAGCGCTATTAGGTTTAACAAACCTCACACCGTGCCAGTCGGACGGGCGTGTACTAATGGACTATGGCAAATCGTCAGTGACGATAGACACTGACGTAGGGCACAACTTATTTGCGTTAGTAGTCGATAGGGTACAGTCTAGTGGTTCACATGGGGAAGCCCCCACTAATCATGGATATGGCTTGGGTAATAAAGAATGAACTGGTTAGTCTTACTTTCAACTACGGGGTAACCCCCACGGCAATTACGCCAACGAAAGACAAACCACGTTTTCGGAAACAACTTAAAACTAAACAACCAAACGTGAACTCACTCAACTTTGTTGTTGACTCGTTGTTACATGCCTTACAGGTCGCTAAATGCTTGGAGCTTGCACGAGGAAGGAGTCATTGTGGTGTACGGACTGTTATGTTCCGTGCTTAATATTTAAATCCTTATGAACTTATTAAACTTGCATTTTGAACTTTAACTTATAAACTATGGACTTATGCTTTTGGATTTACGTTTATGCTTCCGCTGTTTAAACTAAACTTAGTTAACTAGCTTTGGTCATCAATCGTATTGTGGTTGGTTTTATTTACTTAATTACATTGTTCAATATGATTGGTGGTTCAATCCTGGTCACGTCACACCTCCAAGCGGTGGTACTCCGCATGGTGGATTTTGGGGGTGTGACACACTACACCACTTTCTCTCCTCTCTTGCCTATAAATACCCCCACTCTCACATCATTTCCCCTGATGTGGAGCTCTCACTCGACCAGCACGCTTTTGGGCTACTTTCTCTCTATTTCTCGCGATTCTTGTAAGTTTACAACCCAAACCTTGTACTTATATGAACTACACGCACTTCTTCATCATTTTCACCTTTGAATCTTAACTTTTAACCGTGAAATCAATGGATTTGAAGAGTTCTAGGGTGATGTCATCATGAAGTTCTTATAAACTTCAAGTGTTGGCCTCATTCCACCAAGAACAACTCAGATCCGAAGGATTTCCACAAGAATAAACAACATTTTCGCACAGATCTACACATAATCATGAATAAAAGGATTGAAAGATGGTTTTCCAACTTTCTTTCAACACTTTTACACTCAAAGCACTCAAGGCCGATAGAATCGGAGCTTGTACCGACCTTCTACTCATTCTTAGTGTCGTGTTGGTTCAAGATCTAGTTTCTAACACATAAACGACCGATTTTGGGTTAACCAAGAATGACCGTCACGAACCAGTAAACCGGTCAGATTTGGGTGATTCCTGTCTGATCGGGTCCCCTGGTTCGAGATGGGGTTCTGTTGTTTAGCATGTCACAACACCGTCTCGATCAAAACCACCAAAAACCCTCAAAATAATCAAGTGCCGAGGATGACTAGATCGTTTGGACGTATTGCCGTCCGATCGGACAGCCGTCCGAACGGACACGGCAGTCATCCGATCGGGCTGCCATCTGATCGGGTACACCTTGGGTCCCACACTTGGCTTTTAATTCAACTTCTAAGGCTTGAACGTTGAACGAAATGTTGTCCAATCGGATTGTCACCCGATCGGATTGCCACTCGATTCTGTGATGGTTAAACCTTAACACTTAAACAACTTTCAAACATGTTCAATACAACGGAATGCCACCCGATCGGGTTACAAACCAATCGAGTGACAACTGCTGTGACCTTGTTCTCACTAAAGTGTCCAACCAATCGGGTTATCAACCGATCGAACAGCTGTTCGATCGACCGACCTGGAAGGTAAAGATACTCCTCTGTTTTCAAAATGCTACAACGAAAACTTCAAAAGGCGAACCATCATACACAAACACATCTTTCACCCGATCGATCGGCCACCCGATCGGATTGTCATCCGATCGGAGTACCGTCCGATCTTTTGACGCCTGCACCGTTTTACGCACCATTCAATGCTTACACTATCAATCTATAATCAGGAAAATCTCAGACGCGCTCCCCTTCAATCCAGCCAAGTTGTGTTTGCTTGCCGAACACCGACTGTGAGTATACTCGAACCCCTTTTTATCGCATTTTGGGTGTAACATACGTTCATATTAAATCAAATTTATCAAAATGAATTATTCAATCAAACGATTATCACTTGCGAATAACTGTTATGCATATTTATACGTGATGCTAGTTACATATGTGTTAGGACTTATACTTGCGAGGTCCCGCCTTAACTAGTATAGTACTATGGCACCCGACGGGGTCTAGTTAGGATGAATAGCAATCGCAATCGCAGCTCGAGTGACTTAGCTGGTAGTATCAGTCTTATATGCATATATGTTGAGGTATCTCGTTTATGTATTTGGTCATTCGTAGCACTTTTTATCTATTTACGCTACACTATCAGAACTTGTATACTCGCCAATACTTTTGTATTGACGTTGTTTTAACGTAAGTTGCAGGTTGAGTCGCAGTCTACATCAAATCAAGCTAGGAAGTCTAGAAACTCACCTAAGTTCTATGTTGACGGATTTGTATGGTTCGAGAGGACAAGAAATCTGTGATAACTTATGTGAATGTATTGTTTATTAGTATGGGATAATGAACGCATTAAAATACTGTCACAAAATAGTTGTTATGGATTCTCTTGAGCAATCTGATTCGCCTAGTGCCGCGCCCCGATGATTCCACCATCGGTTGGGGTGTGACAGATTGGTATCAGAGCCATAACTATAGGGAATTAGGTAAAATTTTGTGACTCGACCTAGTCCGGGTCGACGTCTTAGAAATTGACCTAGTCTATAGTCTAAGTACCAATAGGCCGACTCATACGAACCCAGTAGGGTTTGTATGGGCCTACCTGATATTCTCGTTCGAATTCGTTAAAAACTACAACTTTGTGTGAACACCGCGTACTACAGCTTCACACGAAGAAGCCTTTCCTAAGGCTGAAATACTACTTAGCCTTTCCTAAGGCTGACATAATGCACACGTTTTTGAAAATACTCACATAACGAAACCGAGTGATCCAGTCGAGATCAGGCGTGAAAACCAAGAACTCTCGACAAGATCGCTCCCTCAGCGCATTTTTCAAGCACGAGAACTTTCTAATGAGCTAGGAGTGATATACATAACTCAACGAAAGTCTCCATTTCAAAATCCAGTGGAACTCCCGAATTTATTCGAAGAGCACAACCACAGTTAGGAGCGAAGTTATTAAGTCAGGGGTGAAACCCGCATCTTAGTAAACTGTTCCACTCTCTATAAAATGGCTTTCAAAAGCTCTCACCAAGGACTCGGCTATAACGATAACTCGAGCAACGCGATGACTAGAAGGACGAATGCCATGAGCTGCAACCCAGTGGAAGCATAAGTCTTCTAGGTCAACGCGCGTGCACGAACTTGTTGGGTATAGTTGGGTGACCTTGGGTAGTCGACGCCTAAACACACGAGGCACTTCGATTATTTTACTAAGCGTGCGACTCGCCGGTTTTACGCTTTAATGAACTTAATTACGCTTTATGTGTTTATTATACGCCTTATTGATTTCTTGATTTATCAATTTTCGCTCCCTGTTTTACAAAACGCACAACTCGCACAGCCATCGCAATCCAAAACGAAAAAAAACCGAATAATCGCAACAAAACTAATGATTAATTATTCGCTCTCGCTTTCGCTCTCTCTCCCCGCATCGCGTCCTCGCGCATTCTATACCAACATGTATGTGTACAAGTAAAGATACAACTAATTATATATACAAGCAAATCAATTGTGTGAGAAATTAGGAATCTCGTGTCTCCTATGTGGCTCCTATGTGAAGTCTATTATACTACCTACCACAAGTTTTGATCGCGCTCCATCGCATCGCAAAACTCAAAAATCATTATGATCGGATCTTACTCTAAATCTCTCTCTCTCTCTAGATGCCTTCCAACGACTCTACCTCGAGACGAACAGCTAGGAGAAGAGCCAAACTAAGCGCCGAGAAGAGGATTGCGTCGCTTGTGGTCAGGGAAGTGGCCAAGGTCATTCCTCAAATTGTCGCTCAAGTGCACTCTCTCAGCAACTCTCGAACCCAGGAAGACTCTAAGACGGAAGCACCGTAATCTGCTTTACTCTACAAACACTTCAAAGCCTGTGACCCGATGGAGTTCACGGGTGAAGGAGGTGTGGCCCAACTACTCCAGTGGTTCGATTCTATCGAAGTTACCCTTCGTCAGAGTGGGTGTCCCGATGGTTTTTGTACTACTTGCGCTACCGGAGTATTTCAATCACGAGCACTAAACTGGTGGACAGCCGAACGCAACAAACGTGGGATCTCCACGGCTTATGCCCTCTCTTGGGATGAGCTGAAAGAGCTCATGAAGAAAGAGTACTGCCCTCCCCACGAAGTCCAGAAGCTAGCAGACGAATTTTGGGAAATCAAGCAAATCGAAGGCGACAATGCTAACTACACCGCAAGGTTCAAACAGCTTAGCATAATTTGCCCAAGTCAAGTCAACACTTCAGAGATAGCCATCACAAAGTACATTCGCGGCTTGCTTGAGTGTGTGGGCGATTTTGTCAAAGCTGCAAGACCTGCTACCAACGAAGAAACCTATCGCCTGGCCGCAGAAATCAACGACAAACGAGACTTGGACGGATTCTTCTCCAAGAATCTTATCAAACAAGCTCATCAAGCAATCGTCATCGATTCTTTCGGCGATTATTCCAATGATTCTACTGATGATACTTCTGAAGATTCCCCCGACGATGCTTTCAGCGAATCATCAGACGAATCCGCCAACGACACCGCATCATCTCAGAAGCTCAGCCCAGCCGTAAACGAAAGACCATGAGCCCAGACTCTTCAATAACTGGACTGTCGCAACCAAAACCTCTCCGAGCAGCTCCAGTTCACTTGAAGCGTGCCTACAACGAAACTCATCCCCCGTGTTTCACGTGTACGTATCATCACCCGCTAGAAGCTAACTATCGCTATTGCGCAAATTGCAACTGGTATGGTCATCTTACGAAGCACTGTCGCACGGGACCACAACCTTGAGGAATTTCAGCAACAACTGCAGTCTCCGCAAGAGTACTCCACAACAACGTTATTTTGCTTCTAATGTTGTTGTAATGATACGACTTTTCGCCGTCGAATTCTTTTATGTGTGGAAATTTATTCTATCTCTCGACGCATGTGGATTCTATTTCTCTCTTGTACTCGCCCACAATCTATATGCTAGTACTATGTACTATATAATGTATTTTACCCCTACTATGCGTTCTTGAGATAAGGTACGATAAACGTGCAAGAATCAGATTAATCACGGGTGCACACGGGATTATTTTGGTTAGTGCACGGAGATCGTAGTGAGTTTCAATAATGCCTTAACGTTCAGGGCATGGTTAAGCGTGGTGGATACGACGCTGGTACTTCCTATATATAAGCGTCTTGACCATGTCTGACGAAGTGTGACACCTATTCACGGGACAGAGGCGCATGGTTGAAACATGACGATGTTTCACTGTGCCAACCAAAGTTTTGTGAAGAAAGTGCCATGTGGAGTTGGAACGTATACCTATTAAACTATTGTGGTTATTTTCGACACACTATACAACATCGCAAGGCGTAACAATCTCAATCGCAAACCAAAGTGTGTAATCGCAAGACTTTTCGTAAGTCAACACGCTCGCAATCGCATTATCGTTGGAATCTATCTCGCAATCTCAATCGCTTATTATGTGTATCGCGCTATCGCCTATCGTGTGTATCGCTTATTATGTGCATCGCGCTATCGCCTATTGATGTGTGTAAAATGCAACATATAAATTACATCAAATGAGGCATAAAACTAACCCTTTTAAAGTACTAATGTTGGAAAAAGAGTGTTTTTGTCTTCCTTTTGTATTTTCAGGATGAAATGAGCTCAAATACACAAAAGAAGCAAAAAGACAGCTAATTCTAGCATAAACACAAGAAAAGGAACAAAAGTAGATTGCCCGAACCATCAACGGCATCCTCCCAAGCAAAGAAGAGAAAACAGAAGACTGAACACGCCCCGTGCTCAGCCAGCACGGGGCCGTGCCCAAGAAGCAGCAGAAAAGACAAACCTGTAGAAGCTTCTATTGCCCACCACGGGGCCGTATCCAGTGAGCACGGGGGCGTAGCGAAAGTACAGCAGGCGCATTAATTGTAATTGCGAATTACAATTAATGAAGAGAGAGAGTGTCAGACGGGCACGGGGGCGTGTCCAGCGGACACGGGGCCGTGCCCAGCCTTCTGTTCAGCCTATAAATAGGAGTGCTTGGTTTCATTCCAACTCATCCCTTGGCACACCACCTCTCTCACACTTCATCCACCACCCACCACCACCATAACACCATCATCCACCACCATCATCCATTGTCTATCGTAGAGTGTGTGAGTCGTCTCGGGATCCAAGATTGATAGTAAGAGTTCTTGACAATCAAGGCCATGTTTGCCTAAGTCTCTTACATCACTTGGTGAAGACAAGTGTTTAGTATAATACTTTTTATTTTTAATCTTTTGCACTTTTTATTTGGTTTTGTATTAATGACTTTAATAACTAGTTACTTATGTTGAAGGTGATCTTTCCTTATCGTTTGTCCGTGGTGTCTTGGCATTATTTTACTGTCTATATAAAATAAAAGATTTTCACCATTCATATCTCCACGGTCTATATGGAGGTATGTTGGCTACCTGGTCGGGGGTTAAGGGAACGGTTTGGTCAGGGTCTTGCCCTTGTTCAGCGTTTAGAGGTCCTGCAAGGGACCTGGGTCAAATTTAGTAGGATCTCCTTCAATGCCCATAGGTATTGGATGGCGGGGATCCAAACTCTTTGACCCCCTCATAAGTTAACTACTATTAATACTATAACCCGGCTATTTAGGACTGTATCCCTGCTGACTCAGACTACTTAGCCGAGGGTAACGTCACCGCCAAAAGCGGGGCCTACCATAATTTGCATTAATAACTTAATTCATTATCTTCCAATAATCCAACCCTTTAGGATTGTATCCTTGCTGACTCAAACTACTGGGTTGAGGGTAACGTCGCCTCCAAAAGAGGGGCCTACTACAATAACTAAGATAATCTCTTAAACAAGTGCAAAAGTGCGAAAATAATCAAAGGTTATACTAATACACGAGTCGGATCCAAGTGATTCATCTTGTCTATCTGTTTTTATTTTATTTTTATTTTTCAGCATTTAGTTAGCTTTTATTTTTCTAGTTTAAAAACCTTTTCTAACCTTTTTGATTTGATTAGACGTTGAGGATAAACCGGTACTAAAAGCTCTTGTGTCCTTGGACGACCTCGGTATCTTACCAACACTATACTACGTCCACGATGGGTGCAGTTGCCCATATGTGTGTTTAGTGTTAGTGAATATCGTGTTTTATAAATTTAAAACTTGGCTAAAAGTGTAAAAAGGGCTTAAAAATATACATCAAAAATATATCACACTTCACGCACATCACCTATCGTGTGTATCGCTTTATCACTTGCGTATCGCGCTATCGCTTATCGTGGGTATCGCTTTATCGCTTGTGTATTGCTCCATCGCTCATCGTGTATCGCTTAACGCTTACCGTCATCGCTATCGCTGACCATTATTTATGTTGTTTATGCTGTGTTAGCACACATGACCTCGCTTCACGGAACGAAACTCATATGATTAAAGTATGGTGGATACGCCGCTGGTACTTCCTACATATAAGTGTTTTAGCCATATCAGCAGACTTTTGTAGAAAAAGTCCATGTGGGGTCTAATGTTAGTTAAAATTTGTGGTGTTGTTTAATCTAATCTAATCAAATCGCATATTCGCATCACTTGCAATGCATTGATCGTCGCCCATTGCTCGACGGTTGTCGCTATCGCTCGTCGCTTCTCGCTTATCGCTTTTCGCTTATCGCCGTCGTCTTCGCTTACTACATTTGTTTTGTGCTACCGATTATCGGGTACTGCCTATCGCTTCACACACTCGCTCGTGTCACCAAACTGAGTTCGAAAACGACTTTATCACTCAGTTCGCCTTTCAAGACTTGATCCAACCCTTTCTCGTTTGGACCGAGTCATCGCAAATCTGTCTATACTATGTCGACACGTATGACACTGCCTCACGAGACGGAAACCATATGGTTAAAGCATGGTGGATACGCTGCTGGTACTTCCTATATATAAGTGTTTTAACCATATTGTCGAACTTTCGTGGAAAAGTGCCATGCAGGGCCGACATTAAATTTAAATTTTTGGTACTATTAATAAGGCTTTGTTTACACAAATTTTAAACTGATCTCTTCTTACAAAACTTTTTCTAAAATTTGATCAAAACCTTGTACAAAACGAGATTTTCTTGTAACGATGGTGTGACAATCGACTCAAGTTAACGCCGTGTGGCGAGAAAAATTTCGTAAAACGAGTTTGAAACACTTTTTAGATCTTTTCATAACCTAACCAAAACACTTCTCATAGCACTGGTGTGGACATCAATACAGTTAACGCCGCACCATGAGAAGATTTTCATAAACAACTTTTTCCTAATTAAATCGTCTTTTCGAAAATTTAAAACGCTCTGGAATCGCATTCTTGTGTGTATCGCCTTTGATTGTTCGAATCATCTTAACTCGTCGCTCTCGCTTAGTCTTCGCAATGCTCTCACGCGTTAATTTTCTATCTATCGCTCGCTATCTCGTCACTTTCAATCGCTACGCTCATTCGCATCAACTCTCGCGACCCTTCTTGTGGATTAATTTCGGGACGAAATTTCCTAAAGCAGGGGAGACTGTAACAACCCGCACGTTCGTGCGTTGTTACTACTCGTTATACTCTTTACGCCTGGCACCAGAGATTCGGATCATAATGTGATTATATCGCATACACCGCTATATCACAATATTTTCGCATATTTTTTCGCTATCACATCACATTGTACTTGCTGACAACCACGAAGATGTCGAGTGAGGACCAATTCTACCCTCCTTGATAGCCGTGATGTGTCGCAGTGCAACTCATTACTCAAAACGCATATCACATCACACACATTAACGTTCACGATGACATTGAGAGAGGACCTATTCTACCCTCCTCGATGACCGTGAAGCGTCGCAAAGTAACGCATATTCGAAAAAAAACCCGGTTATTGTATCGCAACTTTGGAATATGGATATGTATATACGACCCAACGTGGCTCATTATAATAAATACATGAAAATGTTGATGAAAATGTGTACCCAAACTATCGCAACGCTTAATGATCGAAAGGGAATGCCAAAACTCAACTCACCGGAGGCGTTTGACCGAATGTCACTTCGATCGAATGGCCATCCGATCGGATAGCCATCAGATCGGACAGCGAACCGATCGGACATCCATCCGATCGGACAGCCATCCGATCCGACACGCTACACCACTTTCTCTCCACTCTTGCCTATAAATACCCCCACTCTCACATCATTTCCCCTGTTGTGGAGCTCTCACTCGACCAGCATGCTTTTGGGCTACATTCTCTTGATTTCTCACGATTCTTGTAAGTTTACAACTCAAACCTTGTACTTATATGAACTACACACACTTCTTCATCATTTTCACCTTTGAATCTTAACTTTTAACCATGAAATCAATGGATTTGAGGAGGTCTAGGGTGATGTCATCATGAAGTTCTTATGAACTTCAAGTGTTGGCCTCATTCCATCAAGAACAACTCAGATCCGAAGGATTTCCACAAGAATAAACAACATTTTCGCACAGATCTACATATAATCATGAATAAAAGGATTGAAAGATGGTTTTCCAACTTTCTTTCAACTCTTTTACACTCAAAGCACTCAAGGCCGATAGAATCGGAGCTTGTACCGACCTTCTACTCATTCTTAGTGTCGTGTTGGTTCAAGATCTGGTTTCTAAGATAGAAACGACCAATTTTGGGTTAACCAAGAATGACCGTCACGAACCAGTGAACCGGTCAGATTTGGGTGATTCCTGTCCGATCGGGTCCCCTGGTTCGAGATAGGGTTCTGTTGTTTAGCACGTCACAACACCGTCTTGATCAAAACCACCAAAAACCCTCAAAATAATCAAGGGCCGAGGATGACTAGATCGTTTGGACGGATTGCCGTCCGATCGGACAGCCGCCCGATTGGACAGGAAAAGTCGTCCGATCGGACAGGACAGTCGTCCGATCGGACAGGGCAGTCGTCCGAACGGACAGGGCAGTCATCCGATCGGGTACACCTTGGGTCCCACACTTGACTTTTAATTCAACCTCTAAGGCTTGAACGTTGAACGAAATGCTGTCCGATTAGATTTTCACCCGATCGGATTGCCACTCGATTATGTGACGTTTAAACCTTAACACTTAAAAAACTTTCAAACATGTTCAATACAACGGAATGCCACCCGATCGGGTTACAAACCGATCGAGTGACAACTGTTGTGACCTTGTTCTCACTAAAGTGTCCAACCAATCGGGTTATCAACCGATCGAACAACTGTTCGATCGACCGACCTGGAAGGTAGAGATACTCCTCTGTTTTCAAAATGCTACAACGAAAACTTCAAAAGGCGAACCATCGTACACAAACACATCTTTCACCCGATCGATCGGAGTACCGTCCGATCTTTTGATGCCTGCACCGTTTTACGCACCATTCAACGCTTACACTATCAATCTGTAATCAGGAAAATCTCAGACGCGCTCCCCTTCAATCCAGCCAAGTTGTGTTTGCTTGCCGAGTATACTCGAACCTCTTTTTATCGCATTTTGGGTGTAACATACGTTCCTATTAAATCAAATTTATCAAAACGAATTATTCAATCAAACGATTATCACTTGCGAATAACTGTTATGCATATTTATACGTGATGCTAGTTACATATGTGTTAGGACTTATACTCGCGAGGTCCCGCCTTAACTAGTATAGTACTATAGCACCCGACGGGGTCTAGTTAGGATGAATAGCAATCGCAATCGCAGCTCGAGTGACTTAGCTGGTAGTATCAGTCTTATATGCATATATGTTGAGGTATCTCGTTTATGTATTTGGTCATTCACAACACTTTTTATCTATTTACGCTACACTATCAAAACTTGTATACTCGCCAATACTTTTGTATTGACGTTGTTTTAACGTATGTTGCAGGTTTAGTCGCAGTCTACATCAAATCAAGGTAGGAAGTCTAGAAACTCACCTAAATTCTATGTTGACAGATTTGTATGGTTCGAGAGGACAAGACTCTTATGCAAAGTGTTGTTGATGGTTAGTAGTTATACAAATAAGTGAGACAGATAACTATCTCAGAAGCGTATCACGACTGCAACACACATTACTTAGCCAAATGAGACGCACCATCTTAGTAATTACATGTATTCATCAATACCACATGAACCTAAAGCAACACATGTTTGATAATATGCACGAAAACACAACCTCAAACAGTCAAAGATACATATGCTATTAACGCTCAAAGTCTTAACACAATTGCATGAAATAATGCTATGCCACGTGAAAAACAACATCATCGCATTTATAATCATGGTATGTAATAGCTCTCAGATGAGCTTATAGCTATCCTCATAAAGACTTCAACCAACAATAAAGGATCTCGTATGAATCCGCCTATTCATCGTCATCGAAAGCGAGCATACAACATAACCATCTCAACAATATACTAAAATTATCACACGTATACAAACTAACATATGTGCATACATAACACCCAAAAAAAACTACAAAGGGCATTAACCCAGATATTATCGGATGAAACAAAGTGTTCATCTTCATCATAATGTTACCATAAGTTGGTAAATGAAATAAAGGTTAGACTTTGTTTACAAATCCAGAAACACCATCCAAAACACTTCATTACTAACAAAGCGTTAATCCAAGAAATCATAATGAAACAATAAAATTTCGCACAAAAAAGAAACACATAATAATATTAATCGTATAGATCTCAAATGAAACTCTCCTTTCATCTTCATCGAATAAGATAACGTAAATTGGTAAAACATAACATAAACTATAATATGTTAAAAAAGGTACAAACAACCCAAAAAACCCATCTCCAACAAAAACAAAACACAACAAACCGGCAACCAAACAATAAATCGCCCAAAAAGAAACCAGATTATGCTTTTTTTACATTGCATGTTACAAAATTGACATGCAATCACATTACGGTTCAAAAAGCTTCGAATACTCAACAAAAACAAAAACAAAAATCAAAATCCTAATCGTTTAGTTTTAAACCAAACTAATCATCCTATCCCTGTTGAAGGTAAGAGGGTGTCGGAAATTACAACTAAAGTTGACTTAGGCAGTAAACAGGTCAAATATAACTTTAATTTTTTGTTCATTACCGTAACGGACCGATTGTTTGAACAACATTGCTATCGGTTCATTTTTATGGATGTCTCGACATTCCGGTGTAAACTCCGTTGAAACTAAAGTTGTATTCGCATTGGTATTAGTTTTCATCTCTTTCGACTGCTATAACGAGTGTCTTTTTTATTCCGGTACCTTAACGAACCGGCCAATGCCAACCAAAAGCCTGCTGCGAAATGCAAAAATCCCACTAGTTTTCCCACAAAAACCTCATTTGTTAAGCTATAATAGGCTCATGAGCCTACGAGCCTATTACTTTTGTTACTTATTTAATATATTTTATTTACAATATATATATATAGGGGACCGCTAAAATGAGGACCACCTCGAGTTGTAAGAACCGTGAGAACTACACCGTACGGGGCGAGGTAGACCAATTTTTTTTCATAAATGTAGATGCGTGTATTATAAACACATTTGTAAAAAAAAATTCAAAAAAAAAAAATGTAGTGTGTGTAGTTTTGAGCACCACAAGTTTGTGTTTACGGGTACCGTAAATCTTACCGGAAAATTTACGGTACCCGTAAACACAAACTTGTGGGGCTCAAAACTACACACACGACATTTTTTTTGAATTTTTTTTACAAATGTGTTTATAATACACGCATCTACGTTTATGAAAAAAAATTTGGTCCAACTCGCCCCGGATCAAGTAGTTCTCACGGTTCTTACAACTCGAGGTGGTTCTTATTTTAGCGCAATTCTATATATATATATATATATATATATATGTATAGAAATGGGACCAGGAGAAAACGGTTTGAAGTGTGAAAATGGTGAGAACGGATCCTGGTCAAACACGTGGCAGGGGCGCTAAATGATATGCAGGGATACAATTGTCATTATCCAAGTTCCCCTCCATAAATCGCGTTATAATTCTGTTTCAAATAAAACCCCAAAATTTCGTATTAGCAGTTACCTCCTTTCCAAGCTTTCGAGATCTATGGCGTCTAACGTGGATTTCGTTCTACAAAGTAATATTTGATGACGTTTTCATATCTGTTCCAGCAAATCATGCAACACATATGCAATAGATATGACGTTTTGTTCTTTATGCTTGTTTCAATGTCATTTTTTTTTTTCAAAGGAATATTTGACAATGTGTTTATGTTTCAATGACGTTCTTCATATATCCAATATTTGGCATTCTCATTATTTGTTAACAAATTGTAAGAACTGATATTTAGCGTTTTCATTATTAATGTTAATTGTGGTTTGAGATCTAATATATGCTTATTGTTTACGATCAATGGTGTTTTACACCTGATTAGTTTTGAATGTTTGGCTTACTATTTGTAAACATCAATTCTTACTATTTTTTAATTTGTAAACATCAGTTTTGTTAACTATGGCGTTTTCATTAACACGTTTTATTTAATATAGTTAATTATTCAACTTATGGCGTTTTCATTAACACATTTTATTTAATATTGTTAATTCTTCATATTGTTAATTATTCAGCTAATGGCGTTTTCAGTTATATATTTATTGGCTCTTGTTTATTATTCGATTAATGGTGTTTTCGTCGATAATGTTTTAAGGAGACATTTTCTATTTTAATGACGTTTTCTTAATTTGTTAGTAATGATGCTTACGTCGTTTCAGTTACTGTTTGTTCAGCTTTATTTGTTAAAGTTGTAGGTGTCCCATCATTAAGTGGCGTTTTGTATGAATGGCGTTTTAGATAAAGAAGGCAAAATAAAACTAATCAAACTCTTGTAAGGCAAAATAATGTTGTGGTATTTGAAAAACAAAGTTTGGCGTTTTGTATGATTGGCGTTTTAGATAAAGATGACGTTTCATCTGGAAGGGATTGATGTGTATGGCTTGTAGTTTAAGGCGGGAATTTTAATGGCGTTTTACTCATGAGTTTGGCGTTTTGTATTAGAGCAGTAAAAAAACCCTTTTACCCTTAATGAAGCGCGTCTACGTAATAAAATTGATGTTATTTACGAAAACGCCACCGCGCCATTCTAATCAATAGATTGTTTTGATCCAACGGATGAGGGGCGTTCTCACCGTTTTCACACTTTTAGGCGTTTTCCCTAAATCCTGCCCCTATATATATACATATATATATACATATAGGGTCAGAATTTAGAGAAAACGGTGAAAAGTGTGAGAACGGAGAGAACGATTATGGATCATCAGAACAAAACAATCTATGGACTAGATGGCGCGGTGGCGTTTTC
Source organism: Helianthus annuus (assembly GCF_002127325.2). Taxonomy (NCBI): domain Eukaryota; kingdom Viridiplantae; phylum Streptophyta; class Magnoliopsida; order Asterales; family Asteraceae; genus Helianthus; species Helianthus annuus. The sequence continues at coordinate 192,503,167 of NC_035449.2, read as the reverse complement.
GTAAATAACATCATTTTATTAAGTGGACACCTTCATTAAGGGTAAAAAAGTCTTTTGACTTCTCTACACAAAACGCTAAACTCATGAATAAAACGCCATTAAATTCCCGCCTTAACATACATAGCACACATCATCCTAATCTAAAAGCCATTAGATATAAAACACCAAACTTTGTTTTTAACCGATAAAACTGAATAAACAGTAACTAAAACGACGAAACTTAATTACTAGCATTTATTATAATAAAATCGCGCCTAAAATACGCGCCAAAAACTTTCTATATAAACAACCTCTCAGACCTTCTAATAATCACACCAAACCCAAAACGCCATATTTTCCTATATATCATTCATATTAGAAACGCCAAAAAACCCAAATATCAAAGAATCCAATCGACGTTTCTTTGAGATACACTATCTTCTCAGAAAACTTTCGCTTAATGTGATGGGTAAAATCCTTATGTGGGGATATTGTCCATCTCATTGAGTAAAATCTTATTGAGTCTATCCTTAATATAAACGCCAAAACATACAAAAACCACAAAATTGCAAAAAACGACATTTCTTGGAGATTCAGTTTTGTTCTCAATAAAGTTTAGCTTAATGGGGTGGACAACATTGTTAGACATCTTTCTTGACTGAGGATTAACAATGTTGTCCATCTCATTCAGCAAAACATTATTGAGTTTAGCATGACCAAAATTAGAGGGTTATGGTAGTTTTATTTAGTGGCGTTGTTTTTTTTTGGCGTTTGATTTGCTTGTTTGATCTTATATTGTTTGTTATGTAACTTCGAAGTAACATGTTATGAACAAATAGGTAGAAAAAAAAGATGGAAAAAATGATATATAAGAGATGTAAACCGCCAAACTGAAATCTGTGTGTGTTTTGTAAGAATGAAAAATACAAAACGCCAAACTACTCTTCACTGGCTCTCGAAGACCTTGTCGATCTTCTTTTAATAACGGCCTGTTTGCATCTCGATGCGTAGTGTCCATAGCCTTTGCAGTTCTGACACTGTCTTTCTTTGGCCCCGAGTTTCGACTTTGATTTCTTTTTCTCGATTGCTATCTCCTGTTTAGATTTCAGGCGTTTCCGAGATCCAGAACCTTTGGATTCTTATCGGATTTTGTTGTTTTTATATTGACCGGTTATCTCCGCAAATCTATCCCTAGTACTAGCGGGGGGAGAAACAATCTGCATATCTTGAAGCTTCTTCATATAAGATTGAACATGATCCTTGTATAAGGATAGCTCCTCTTTATTAACCGATAAACGGTTCAAAGCATACTTCGTTGAAAAAATAATCTCTCGCATCATACTTTGCACATCGGGATCAAGCTTGGTCATATATTCACGACTAATTGAGTATTCGGGAGAGCAGTTTGGGGAAGCCTCTTTGCGCCATCTATTCAAAATGTATTGTTTTGGAAATTCCCTAATGTCCAAACTTCTCAAAACATAGAATATATGTCTACATAGCAAACCAAACTGCTCAAAACGCCTTAAATGAGTAACTGTATGTGCAATCAGACTTACGGTACATTACCTGAAAAACGCCAAAAACAATATCTCTATAATGCCATACAGAGAATGTTTGTCTAAAAAAACACAACTGGATATGATAAGCCATGTACAGAAAAAGCCAAATAAAAACAAAACATCATTGTTTACCTCAAATAAGGAGGTACAAGGCTGCTGGAAATCATTTATGTAAAACTTAACAAACCCATCGGGCTGATCTTCGTAACGTTGATTTATGCAATCCGCATTTCTGATTAGCTCAACTTGAACGTCACAAAAAATATTTTTTGTGTATATGTCAGCAGCTTGGCCTTCCAACACTTGGTAATTACTCTTCAACTGGGGCCGTTTGTGTCGAGATTCAAGATCATTTTTACGGTGCGTGTGACGCTATGCTTCTATTGCAGTTTCATAATGAGTCATGAACTCAACAAGAGTAGCTTTTGAATTGCACACTTGACCAAAAAAATGATTCTCACTCTCCGTCCTCGATATCGTTCGCATAAGGCCCGACAGCTCTTCCATTCTATAGTATGCAGGGATCCAAGATTCCCTGAGTGCAAAAATATCAGATAGCCAGTCATTATCTGCTAAATTGAACTCTCCGATAACCACTTCCCATTCTTATTCAAACTCTTCAGGTGTAAGAATATCCGTCCACAGAACACCACAAATACGTTCTTTGAAATTGGTGGAATTGCATAACCTAATACCAACCTATGTATAAACATGAAAACGCCATGCAAAAAAACATATATATTACACAAAGACAAAAATTAATTAAAAACCAGTAACAGGGTACAGAATGCCATATATTTTAAAACGCATTATATCCTAAAACGCCAAAGGTAAAAAATAAGCATATCAACATGCAGAGAAAGTTTATGCATCACATGCCACATGCATAACCGATGCCTCGTGTCAACAAATAATGCAGAAATAGCTTTCTTCATTGCTGGATCTTGGTCAGTGACAACAACTTTTGGTTGAGAACCAACAACTTTTAGAAAAACTCTCAACAACCAAATATACGTATCAGCAATTTCCGACGCCAATAATGCAACACCAAATGTAACATTGCAGTGATCATTGTCTATACCAGTGAACGGTACAAACACCATAGCGTATCTGCATATGAAAAAGCCATTAGAACTGAAACAATAATAAAACGCCATTGCATGTAAACTCATAAAACGCCAAAAGAACAGAAGAAGTTGAATTATAAAATATTACTTGTTGGAACGATACGTGGCGTCAAACGAAATCACATCACCAAACACGTGGTAATTACGTTTGGCTTGATCGTCACACCAAAAAAGTCCCTTCAAACGATTGTCTTCATCTGTGAAGTAATCGTACGAAAAATTAGGCTGGGCTGTTTTTTTTTCATCCAAATGTCTCACAACCATCTCGGCGTCGTATTCCCCTATAAACAAGTTAATTTGCCTCTTGTAGTTCTTAAATTCAACTTTACTTGCACTGACGTCTTCAAAACCGCCAAAACAAGTCTTCATAACATTAAACGCCTTAACTGGACCCAAATTCAACTTAGACATGTTGTGTATAACATGCTTCGGGAGCTGAGTGAGGTGTCGTTCAGTTGGAAGAAAATGCTTATCAGGGCGTTCAACAAGATCATGGTTGTGCTCCTCGACAAACTTATAGACCTTCCATGATCCAACCTCAAAAATTACACATAACAGTGCACCACAATCAGTCCTCTTTGAAAAGTTGGATCGCACTAAACGTTCCTTTTGATTGGGGTCCAACGTATCAACCTTCTTGTCCTTATATACCCTAGCTCTCATACACATGTAATACTTAATATGTTTTTCACCTTTGGCGTTTATCTTTGCAGTCTCGTTCCTGACTAAAAAACCACAAGCCTTGGCATACGTAACATACATTGAATAACAATCATCGAGGCTTGTAAATATCATGTCCATTTGGGGCTTTATTTCTTTACTAACGTCAGGAATGATAAATGGTAATCCAGTTTTGGGGCAAAACCTTTCACTTGAGGAAGCAACTTTGTCTGAGAAAACACAGTGTGGAACAAAAAATTCAGAAAAACGCCATTAAAAATAGAAAATGTCTGGTAATAACATTATAGATTAAAACACCATTAATTGAAAACGCCAAAATACGCACACCATAACTTTATTGATTAACAAAAACAATGAATTAACAATACTAATGCAACATGATAATGAAAACGCCGTTAGATGAATAATTAAAAACAATTAACAACATGAATAACTAACAAAAATAACATGATAATGAAAACGCCATAGTTAACAAAACTGATGTTTACACAAATTAACAATTAGTAATAACTGATGTTTACAAATACTATTAATAATATTCAAAACTAATCAGGTGTAAAACGCCAATGATCGTAAAAACATAAGAAATATACTGGATCCCAAGCGGCAATTAAAATTAATAACGAAAACTCCAATTATCAGTTCTTACTAATTGTTTAACTATCAACTAAAACGCCCGAATAAATTGGATACATGAACAACGCCATTGAAAACATACAACACATTATGAAATATTAATTTGAAAAAAAAACAACGAAACAAGCATAAAAGAACAAAATGTCATATCTGTTGCATGATTTGCTTGAACAAAAAGATGAAACGTTATCGAATTTTACTTTGTCGAACAGAATCCACGTTAGACGCTATAGATCTGAGAAAGTTTGGAAAGGAGGTAACAGCTAACACGAAATCTTTGGAGTTTTAATTTGAAACATATTTATAACGCGAATAAGGAGGGAACGTATAAAAGGACAATTGTACCCCTGCATATCAATTAGCGCCCCCTACCATGTGTTGGGCCAGGATCCGTTCTCACACTTTAGGGCGTTTTCTCCTGATCCTGTACCTATACATACATATATATATATGCATATATATAGAGGACAGTTAACGTACAAAGTGGCTTATCGTACATTGCGTGCGCGATAACCCCCGCCGTCAGATCTTCATCCCTAAGCGATTTCAACATGCGACTTTATTTTTTACATGCAGTTTTTGATGAAACGAACAACATGAGAAATTGTTACAAAAACCCAACATGCGAATTCATCAATTTTACCAACTTGCGAATTCATCATATTTACCAACATGTTTTTTATAACATGCGATTTCACAATCGCGTATGAGGGTACGATAAGCCCTATTGTACGTTACACATTTTCTTTATCTATATATATATATATATATATATATATATATATATATATATAATTATACATGGGTCAATTATAGTGCTGGTCAATAAGTATATATATTGATTTGTCTGAGGAACTTCTTTCCAAGAACCTAATTTACCTGACAAGCAATGCATGATAGCGTGAAATAGATACTTCAGACCAGCAGAGCAATGCTTTTTCTCATAAGTGGCATATTTTGTTGAACCATAATATCCCTGCTCAATAAATTCCACATCCATCACAAGTTTTAAGAATTTGTCATCATCACCAGTATCTCTAAGTTGGAGTTTGATTGTTAGAATCTCAGAGGTGATGACAATTTCTTTCTTTCCCACAATAGCAACAATGGCCAACACTTTGCCTTTATCATCTTGAGATAGGCGTGCAATGGCCCAAAACTCCATAAGAGTTGTTTATAGAGTGGTGGGTTAACAATTAATGCATGATGGAAAAGGTATTTCAGAATAAGGTCAATGATTTAGTGATGTTGGGGATGATCATCTTCTTTGGTAAGATAAGGAAGTAGGTTATGAGTAGAACGGAAAACAAGGTTGGCCATGATTAATTGAGGGGAATGATGAGATCTCAAAGAGTAAAATTGGAAGTTAAGGTTTGCAATTGATCAATAGATGATTTTGAGTGTGGTGTAAGTGACCCATATTCATAGGATTTGTGTCTTGGTCACAGAAAACTACTAGATTTTAGGAAACAACTACAATGTTCCAACAGTCTAGAATGAAATGAAGAAAAGAAATAGTTTCCCTTTTATCTTATGTTAATTTTCTATTTTCATCTTTTTAATTGTGAAAAAGACTTCTCAGCGGAATGATTTTGGAATCCATGTCTGATAACTTGCGGGCTTGATTTCATTAGGACTTGACTGATCACTTTGATCATTGTTTTGACTCATGGACAACTTTTGTACGATCCTCATCAGTTTTCTTTTTGTTTCTCTACCGGTGCCTTTATTTTAGCACTTTGATCAGACCTTCTTGGCTTGTACTGAAGTTGCCTTGCAGCGCAGTTGGCATTCTTCATCCCGATGAGGGCTTTAGCCCTGGCTTAAACCCGGGTTCGAGTCTGAGGGACACCGGTGCCCAGCTTCGACTGGGTAATTTCACCGTCAGGCAGCGATTCGATAAGCTAGCTTGGGAGGGGGATCCCCTCCGCGGTCAGGGGTACCGTGCATCTACTCTTTTTTTCTTGGCTTGTACCGATGAGGGGTATAAAAGTAATTATTTTTATAAAACAGTTTAGAAATCGATCAAAATAGTAATAATAAACACATCAATTCAATACACAACTGGATTTTGGATATGATTGTTGAATGATGTAATTATATTCAATTCTCTCTCTTACTTCTTATGTTTTTTTTCTCTCAAAGTCAGTGGATATTCAATTATAAGAGTTACATTTGCATCACGTGTATTGTTCTATTTATAAAAGGAGAGAACTGTTGGTGACGTCACCATAAAATCGACTCTAAACAACCTCTTAAATAAAGTAACTGCCAGTAGTTTGCAAAACTGTTGGACAGTTAGGAAACACACATTGAAACTAATGTAAATACAAGGAAAACAACTAGGATTCCAAAACTGCTGAAAGAATTACAACACCTTTAGAATCCAGTATTTCTGGTCATCTGTGTTGAGCTGTCTGGTCTTTGGCCTTCAACTTTGACTTGTTAACTGAGCTGTTGACTTATTGACCAACACTCTATCATTCCCACTAGCGTGCAGTGTTGTAAAAGTCGGATTAGGCGGCCGATTAATCGGCGCCTAGGCGGTAATCGGTGAGCCGTCGCCTAAAAAGTTGCAAATCGGTTAAAAAATCGGTCCCGGTCAAAGACGGTCAAAATCGGACCTAGTCGTAGAAAATCGGACTAATCGAACCCAGAAATTTATACTCGCTTAACTCGAATTTTTGAGCCGAACCATGGTTTTAAAGGTTTATACTTCATAATTTGTAACCCTAATTAACTCCGTAGTCAAAGATTCTAAAGAAACTTACCTGACTCATTGTCGCAGCACACCTCCATCCATCGCCGACGACGGCAACCTTAGTCTTCTTCTCCGACGACCTTAATTTGTTATTCAATCATTATTTAGATGAAGGGAATATGGGGATTGGGGCTTGTGTTTTGTTTTTGTATCTGATGAAGAAGAAGAGATGGAGAGCAGGAAACGGCGTATAATGAAAGTTTTGATGATTAGGGTTATTTAATTTTGGGTATTTTAACATATAACCCCCTCCATCTTTATTAGATTATATTTAATCCTTATACTTGTGAATTTATATATGAAAAATATAAAATTAATGGTATATGTATATAAATTCATAAAATTATACATATAAAGTCCATTCTGATTAATCCCGATTAATCCTTAGACGGTACCTCACCGCCCAACTAACGCCTAGCGCTTTCTACAACATTGCTAGCGTGTGTGTATATATATATTAACTAGGTTATAACCCCGTGTAATACACGGGTAGAATGAATGAATTTTATATACTAAATAATAAAACAATATATGTTTAAAAACCTCCTTTATTGCACGGGTTGAATAAATATAATTTTATATATTAAATAATAAAAAGTTGTATCTATAAGAACCATATTGTACGGGTTGAATAAATGTAATATTGTTTACCAAATAATAAAATAATACATCTTTAAAAAACATCATTTATTACACGGGTTTAATAAATGTAATTTTCTATATTGAATATAAAAAATATGTATCCTTAAAAACCCGGTGTATGGTACGAATTGAATAAATCTAATTTTATATATCAAATAATAAAAAATTATATATTAAAAAACCTCATGTATTACACGGGTCGAATAAATGTAATTTTGTATAATAAATAATAAAAAAAGGTATATATTTAAAAAACCACGTGTATTACACGGGTTTAATAAATCTAAAATTATATATCTATAATAAAAAAGTCATATCTTTCAATATACAGATGGATAATACTCGATACGTGATAGTTAATATCAAGAGTAAATTACGATTTTGGCCTCTGTGGTTATATCACTTTTACCTTTTAGCCAAACAATGAATTTTTTAATATCTGAGTCCCCGACATTTTTTTTCTAACCTTTTTGGCCCCTAACACTAACCCATCCATTTACTTTTAGGGGCCAAAAGGGGTAGAAAAAAAGATGTTGGGGTCCAAAAGGGTTAGAAAAAAAAACGTTGAGGGCTCAGATGTTAATAAATTCTTTTTTTGAGCTAAAAGGGTAAAAGTGATATAATCACAGGGGCCAAAATCGTAATTAACTCTAATATCAAATTAGATAGCTAAGTTTGAATTTGAAGTAAATGGATAAATATAAAAGTAATAATTAAACTAAATAATATTTAGTAGGAGAATTATCTATAATTAATTAAAAGATATTAAATTAAAATAATAATTATCTATAAGATATGGCTTAATATGATGACAAGTGTCCTCAAAATGTCTTTTATTGTAGTTGTTAGATTTATTTATTAATTAAAAACCAATTAATTAATAACTTGAAGCTGTTGTCGTACCTACTTTCCTTATTTTATAATCAAGTATTTGCCAAAAGATCACACCCTGGAATTCCAAAGTTCATGTTACATAGCATCAGTTATCAGGTATTGTCTAAAGGGTAAATAAAAGTATCATAAAGAGAATTATAATTTATTAATTATGATTAGTATATTATTTAATTTATCTAAGTGTAATGGGTTAGTCCTAAGAATTTGGTTCAACGGTTAATTGGTATGCTCTCCTCAGTGGAGACGCAAGTTCGATTCCCGTTTTAGCCATTTTCGATGTAGGCGAAGGGACGAATTGGGATTTTAATCCCGGGTTTAAATCTGACCGGGGCGAGGGTTTATGGATTTCATCCGGTTCCCATGCATAGGGGGCAAGATCTCATGACGGTCAAGGAATTAACCTTTGAAATAGCCTCGTGTAGAGTAAGTTTACACGTGAGATTTTTTACCGTTTAAAAGAAATATAATGGGTTAGATTTGTTAGACCCTGACACGTGCATTACTCAAATTTTAAGAATTAAAATATTATTTTGGTTTAAACATTATAGATTTTTTTTTTCTAAGAATAAACAAACTTGTAAAGAATCAATCAACCTACCAAAACCCCAAAAGAAAACGAGTCCGACGTGCACTCACAATTATATTAATACTTCCTAGAGTTTGACAATTGACACTAGTTCATCCAATTATTCACTTACACGTGAATAAAGGTTTTTGGTTTATTATACAATCCAACTTGATCATATGTTTATGACACGCATGTGTTTTTATACTTTTATTAATTAACGTAAATACATGCTTAAATGAAAAGAGAATGTTATATCAAGACATGTTAGCACCTAAGTTTGAGTTTAGAAAAATAAGTACCAACATTACACGTTAATAAGCTTAGATCATCAAGAGGGTGTCCACACAAGTCGGCAACGAATCCAATTCTATCACCATGTCCACATCCCATTCATAAACCTGCATCCATCACTAATGAAGCAATCTTTATCACCTTAACAAACGAGACTATGAGAGTACTTATCACCAACTGCAAGGTGCCTTCCATAAGTTCTAACTCCTAAAAGATCACCCGAACCTTCAAAAATTGTAGTTGCATGTAGGCTAGAGTTATAACTCCTTTAAATGTTTAACTAATCTTGTCTAAGATTATTTAAACTCAAACAAATTTGTACTAAGCTATTAGAATAATTTATTTAAGTTGGATTAAGTGTCTTCTTTAATATGTGAGCGGGAGACAAAATGTTTTTCTTTGAAGGTTTGAGCGTCTTTTTTTTTTAATATTTTTATAAATACAACTGACTGATAACATGCGTGAGTGAGTGATATACTTGTATACATACATATTTCCGGTATCATATTCCTTACACTTCGATTGGTTTTCATTACAAATTCATGTGGAAATGGTATTTATTTGTTTATTTGATGAATTTGTGGGAATCAGCGAAGAAACGAGCAAATTGGAAGCAAAAAGCGGAGTTAAAATAAAGAATTGGTGAAAAGGGAAAATTGAAAAGAGAAGAATAAAATATGTCAAGAATGGCCATCGTGGACCGTGAAGGAAAGTGGTTGCGTTCCGGGGCGACTTGTCGAGACCAAAAATTAGGGTTTGCTTATTTAAGCCGTTTTGACGGAGTTTTTACCCACCTTTTGATACGATACGATTATTTTTGATGTATCTAAAGGTTTTGGAGCAGAATGTAAGGTTTAGAGGTTTTGGGTCGAACAATTGAAGTGCTTTTTGGTTGATATTTCCTTGTTTTCTGATTTTATTCGATCCTCAATCCATTCCAAAACCTGTTTCAATCATCTTTTCTACGTTTTATAGATTTGATTTGTTTGTAATCATGATTAGTAGCTAAGCATCTTGAACTACCTAGGTTTTGTAATAAATACTTTAAATTATTGGACCATAACGAGTAGCTAAACTTCTTGAACTACCCTGGTGTGTTTTTCACATGCCTCATTTCGCGCCCATAAGTAACCTAATTAACCTTTTGGACCATGGATGAAATGTAGGACCCCTAACTCAGGAACCTCACCAGTTGGATCATAAAACCATTAAATAATCCTTAAACTGGTAATTTAATAACAATGGCAACGAAAGTCATCAAATAGTTAACATAAAGTCTTAAAACAAAACATCAAATAACACAGATAATAAACTAGGGTCGCTAGGATGCCAGTCTTTCACTCTTATGGGTAGCCTTTAGTCCATTCCAAGGGCGACACTTAAACATCGACTTTCTTTTTACCTGACACACAGGCTAAAAAATTCAGCCACGCTGAGCGAGTCCTAGTTTTTTTTTAAAAAAAAAAAACGAGGGAATGGAAGTTTTTGAGAGCTTTAAAACTTTAACATCAATCAAGTACGTCAGCTAGGAAACATCAATAAACAAATATAATCACGTAAACTTCTTCGTTAACTGCTAGGACTTGCCGAACAGGCTTACACCGGTATATCCATGATTTGGGCCAAACAAAAGGGACCATCCACGTAAATTAGTTTTGACTAAAAAGAAGATATTATTTACAAGTTCAAACCATCCATCCTATTATGAACAATTTAACATATTTACAACTTTATTACAACCTACTAATTCATTTGATCTGTTTAGATAGACGAATTATACATATTGCGTCTAAATTACATAGTTTTAAGCATGGGTTAGAGTTTGATGATTGATATGTAAATACATATAAGTCATGTTCGGATGTATTATTTCTAAACTTGCCTGGTCGGTACCACGGTCATTCTAAATTTAATATCTTACAATGTTTCTTTTGGTCACATGATATTATTTTATTTTATTATATATATAATTTGTGAAGGCCTTAATGCCAGTTGACTTTAATGGTTTTGAAATATGACCACAAGACTATTTTAATTTACACATCATTGGTCCCTTAGATTTAATCACTAACACCTTTGGTCCCTTTGGTTTAAACTACACATGTGAAACCTGCTGATCTCCGGCCAGTGCTCCACCACCTAAAAATCACCAATGTCGGTGCTATAGTGCAATGACGCAAATGACCGTATTGCCCTTCATCTAAAAAGAAAAGTATAATATTGCCCTTCCTTAGGATCCAAGTGGCAGCCATGAACCAAAAACGATAGGAGTGCACAACCGACGAGGTGTTTTCGGGTGATAAGTTTGGTGACGACGGGAGAGAGATCAAGCGACAGAAGACGGTGGTTGCTATATTCTCCACTATCTATAACTACATGACAGATCAGGGTTTGAAAATATTTTGACATCGGCACATCGCGTCATCGTTTAATTGCCGTCAAAATCCCAAGATCCAACAAAATAGGTGACATGCAGTTAACGGAAACACTACCCGTCATCGTCCAACTTATCGTCATCGTCCTAGGTTGTCGGAGACCATGGTGATACCTTTTCCGCCTCCCGATCTGTTCACCACCTTTAGAAATGGGGAGTCAACCGTAACTTACCACTCCAGCCTGAGAGACATGGCGGTTGGAAATACATGAAACCCTAATGTACGTATGAGTGAAATTGTGATAAGGAGAAGTGGAGAAAGTGTTTTTAGGTTTGTACGCTTGGATATATGCGTTGTATTCACTTTAGTGTTATACATTTTGATTATTTTTAGTAAACCTCAATTTACAACCTTGTGGTTCAGGGGAAAATCAATTCAGGTCACCTTAAGAAACTTCTTGCTGTCTATAACCTCCACATTTGAAAAGCATTACATAATACAACCTTTTGTGAGTTGACTGTTACCATGAAGGGTATTTTTGTAATCTTGGCACAAAGCCGTATTCTAATTGTATACAACCCCTAACCCCCCAATCTTTTATCGACCTTGTGGTTGACCAAAATTCGCTCCAAGTAAAGTTGTTACGGATTGAACACTGAATTGAAGTTGTTAATGTTGATCGATGCCTGGTGGGATGGTGGGGGGTTAGTGATGATGCAAAATACTTTGACCCATATTCCATTTACCGTAAGTTCTATAGTTAGATTACTTTGTTCATGCATGTTAGCTAAATTCCTAATATTTCTTTATGATTTTGGTGGCAGTTGATGAGCCCACGTTTTTCTCTATGAAAATCTTCCATGGAGGTGAGTTCTCTACATATCCAGATAGGTCATACATAGGTGGTAGAACACACTTCTTTGACAGTATTGACAGGGGCGGACCCATGTTGATGGTAAGATGGGTGGGCACACCCCTTGAAAAAAATAATAATGTCTTTTTAGGCAAAAATCCCTATCACAACCCTTGAAAATATGGTCGAACCCCTCGTTCACACCCCTAGAAAGTAATTTCGAGGTCCGCTACTAAGTGTTGATGTGGAATATTTTGGTATTGGTGTGTTGAAGGAAATAGTAAAGCAACTGGGATATCCTTGTGATATAGTATTTTATTGTCATTAGACTATGGGGTATGGGGCTTGGGTTGGGGCGTGGCCCTTGGGGCTTGGGTTTCAAGCCGGGCGTGGGGCGGTCTGGCCAAGCTGACATGGCGGGCTCTCACTGGACAAACCAAACTAGCCGTTGGCCAACAGCTATCTTAAAAAAAATTATTTTTTTACTATAAAACTCACATTTTTCTTCCATTTTTACCACATTCAACCACATCTTCTCTAATCATCTTCAATTCTCCTTCTATAAAACGAAAAAATGCATCCTCATAACCGTGCTTATGACCCGAGCAACCCGTTTGCATTCCAAGAAAATAATCCTAGCCCACCACCCAATCGTCCAATGCCTTGTCCATTTTTCATACACTCTTCTATGCCCGTTGAAGCGAGTTATGCATCGTATATCGGGAATCGTGTGTTTACTAACTTCCCACACACCGACGATTCGATACCTACCCCATTTACACAATCGCCCATCAACCTTTCACCAACCTCCATCGACCTCTTACAAAACGAAACCGTCCCCGAAACTCAACCACCCAACGATGGTCCTTCCGCATCGAAACCCATCAAAAAGAGAAGCTATAAGAAAAAAACCGAGGCGGATAAAGCACTCGAAACCGTCAAACGAAAACAACTAAAATGGACCGTTCCTGAAGAACTTGCATTAGCGAGGGGTTGGTTTCAACAATCTCAACATGCAACTTTAGGTATTCTTAAACTTTGTTTTTATTAATGGTTATTTTTTATATAACTTTGTAATATATTAAATTTTGTTTTTATTAAAATAGGAAATTCTCAACATCGAACCCATTTGTGGGAAGCGGTTAGTAGAGTATTCCATCAAGAATTGTGAAGGGAGACTTATCGTGAAACCGATAGCTTATCCTCGAAGTGAAGCGAGATTAGCGAGGAACTTACAAAATATAGTGGGTTTTTAAATAAAGCAAAGCAAAACCCAAAAAGTGGTGAAAACGAAGCCGACATTGTGACGAATGCATTGGTTCAATTCAAATCAAATGTGGGACCGACTTCCGTTTCATGCATTGTTGGGAGATTTGTAAGTTCCATCCAAAGTGGGCGAATATCCAAAGTGGTAGCGAAAGTAACACATCTTCCAAAAGGTCAAGGGCCTCATCCCAAGCCCAATCTGATGCACGGGATCAAGAGTTTGAGGACCTTTTGGATGATTCGCCAAGCCCAAACCGGCCTGAGTATGGAAGAGATGCCGCAAAAAGGCGTGTTCAAAAATCAAGATCCGGTACGGCATCGCCTTCAGCTGGGAGTTCGGGCTCGCGTAGGGGAATATACAGCGATCAGTTGGATGACATTGCATGCAAGTTAGATACATTCAACGTCTTCCAACAACAAAGAGCAGAACAACGAAAGAGCAAAGAAGCTAGAGATGCCGCTAGAGATGCCCTGAAACAAAGACGGGATGATTTGAAAATTCTATCCCAGCCGATTGATCACTTACAGGGTGACAAGTTGCAACTAGTCTTGGAGATGAGAGAAGAGATAAAAAACAAATATAAACGTTAAGAATTTTTTTTATGTAATTTTTTTATTTAAAAATATTAAAAAAATTAATTTTGTTGTTTTAAAACAAACAGCTCAGCGGGTCAGCCCAGCGAAGCCCACCAAACCCACGTCCCAAACCGCCGCCCCACCATACCGTGTTGAATGTGGGTCGCCTCATATCTGCCCTCCAAGCCACATATCAACTAATGCCCCAACCCAAACCTAACCCAAGCCCCACCATACCCCACGGTCTTATAAAGTTTCTAGTTAGTTTTATAAATATATTTTTAGTTAATTACTTTATGTAGATTGAAATTATACACATATATACAAGTGTCCACTAACTATATTTAATATTCAAAATTAGATATGGGTCACATGTCTATAGTTGGCTTTAGGCATGGTGCCAACTTTCAAAAACAGTGTATAACTAAAAGACAATGATTAGGAGTATTTAGTTTTAGTTTTTAAAATTAGTTTTCAAAATTATTTTGATACAAATTTGATACTACAAAATTCTAGTTAAGTTGTAATTTTATTATCTTTGATTTCTAAGCTAATCAGGGTTAGGATATAATAGAAAGTTTATTTAGCTAATAAGATTAGGAAGTAATATTGACCATCCATTTAGTTAATCAGGTGTTAAGATTAAATGAGGGAAATTGAAGGGAAGAAAAGAGGCGCGTGGGTTTGTTTAGGGTCATTCTAGTAAATTCAAGGCAATAGTTTCTCTCTCCTCCAATTCCTCCCCATTTTTTAAACGGTAATAACTCTTTCATACGACATTATTTTTTTATAAAAATTGCACCAAAAAACGAGCGTTTTTTTATCTTTAAACGAGTATACTATTGCTATATTTTTGAATTTTTTTTAAAACCAGTTGCGTAAAACGCAATGGAAAAAACCTCGTTGCGTAAAAGGCAATGAAAAAAAAAATTAAAATATGACATTTTTCTAAAACACAATGCACCAAAAACACTAAGAAATGTCTTATTTGTAAAACGCAATGGCTAGAAAACACAAAGAAATGCCTTATTTCTAAAACGCAATGGCCAGAAAACACTTAAAATGTCTGTTTCTAAAACGCAATGTACTGAAAACACATAAAAATGTGTTTTACCTAAAACGCAATGCACCAAAAACACAAAGAAATGTCTTTTTTTCTAAAACGCAATGGCTAGAAAACACTTAAAATGTCTGTTTTCTAAAACGCAATGGACTGAAAACACATAAAAATGTGTTTTACCTAAAACGCAATGCACAAAAAACACAAAGAAATGTCTTATTTATAAAACGCAATGGCCAGAAAACACTTAAAAATGTCTCATTTCTAAAACGCAATGGCCTAAAAAATAAAAGAAAGTGTTCTCTCTAAAACGCAATGGACTGAAAACACCTAAAAATGTGTTTTACCTAAAACGCAATGACTAAAAACACTTCAAAAATGTGTTTTTCTAAAACGCAATGGCCAGAAAACACATAAAAATGTCTTAGTTCTAAAACGCAATGGCCTAAAAACACCAAAGAAAGTGTTTTCTCTCTAAAACGCATTGAACGGGGACAATAGTTTTGCCTATGAATTGTCTGAACCAGGAAGTAGGAGATCTAAAGACTGTCTACGAATGCAGTTTTCAGAAACAATTTACAGAAAATTAATTTTTTATTAAATTTTCTCAACCCCAGCCAGGGGCTCTGCCCCTTGGACCCCACCAGGGGCTGCCGCCCCTGGGACCCTGCTAACAGGGGCGCTGCCCCCGGACCCCCGCCAAAATAGTAAAACGCAATGACTAAATCAAAAACCCAGATAATAAAAATGAAATTAAAGAATTTCTTATATGGATCGAAGTCGGTTTCTTTAACGATTGACGAAATTTGAATGATTGAAACACTTATCAGAGATCGAATCAAACGGATCGAGTGATTATCTTCAAAATCACCAGAAGAAAAAACGAGATTTTGTATGAAATTAAACTGGGTTTTCTTCAAAGAAAGCTGAAGAACACGTTGATCGGGTGTTTGAATCATTGAGTGGTGACGAAAAATCGCACTATAATGTAGTGATTATTGAGATAGAAAGTGAAGAAATGGTTGAAGATGGTGGGTTTTGATGTTACTGGGAAGAAGAAGGAAGAAGAAAAGGATAAGATTGACTAAAATACCCTTCCTCTTTATTTTAAATTTTGTCACATGTCCTAATCTTATTGCTTCCTATATTTCTTAGCCAAAATAAACTTTCTTTTAATTCTCACCCAGCTAATCAACCATATTATGTTTGATAATGACCATAGAATACACACTTTTAACTATTTTGTATTTGTGTTTGAATACGTTGATGGTGTAATGATGCTATTGTGTTTTTTTTGAACGGCCAACGAATTCTTCAAATGGGTTACTGGCGAAATTCACCACATCAGGATACACTCGCCTTCCGAACCGGGGAAAACCCTCACCTAGGGCCGAAGCCCATGAACACTCGCCCGAAGGCACGACAGTGCGGTGAGGTAAAACCCGCTCAGTTCAAGGATCGAACTAGCGATCGCCACCTACTCGCCTAGTCTCCCATCATCACCAGGTGCCGCAGAAACTAAATGCTAAGGGCAGGAATTAAACTTGGGTCACTTAAAACACAAGGTCTCTTTCTTACCACTACACCACTAGCTCGCTCATTGGCAATGCTATTGTGTTAGTCGCTACATCCTAAACAAACTAAGATAAGGAAATCAAATTGAAGTCCCAACAATTAAAAGCCAATTATGAATATGCTTAAAAGATAATTATAGAGCATTAGCCCCGAATTTATTTACCTAACTTAAAGTTTTTTTTTTACAAAAGATCTTTTTGTATTCTAATTAATAATGGCCATAGAATACACACTTTAAAAAGATTTTTTTTTTTTTTTGTGTTTATATGTGTTTAACATATTTTATAATTAATCGATTTTCTAAGCAATGCCATTGTTTGCACGAAAATACATCCAACAGTCTTGACACTATAACGACTTGGTGTGGAGCTTTGGATTGGGCCTAGTTAGGTTCGACCCATTGGGCTTTATTTGGCTAAGTTTAACAATTTGATCGCTAAATAAAGTCCATTAGGTCGAACCGAAGGCATCTCACACGTTACTCACACCAACTTTAGTTTATAGACCGACTTCTAACACCAAGTTAGATCTTCTTAATCTGACTTTAAGTTGGGTTGCGCGCTCGTGTTTAGTAGTGACTTTAAGTTGGGTTAGCGTCATCCTAACAGTATGTCCTTCATAAAATACGCAATCATTCCCTAATTTCTACATTTCTAATCTTAAAGCTATAACATAAAATACGCAATCGCTTTAACATTAAATGCCTCCTAAAATTTATGAAAATAATTTAGTCAACTTGCGAATCTACCATGTCGACCAGAGATTAAGGGGCTGTTTGTTTAACTCCTAATGAGGCTCTTAATGGTTCAGTACTTAATGGTTCAGACATTTGCCTCTGAATGGTTGAGCATTATACTGAGTCTGAATGATTAAGACCTCTAATCTGAATTGGTCTAACATTTCTCTCTGAACGGTTAAACATTATACTGGCTCTTAATGGTTCAGACCTTATACTGGTTCAACACTTAATGGTTCAGATCTCTTACTAGTTCAACACTTAACCATTCAGAAGTTGCCAAACAGCCCCTAACATGTTTAGCTAAACGTATTCTTTGTTTTAACCAAAACCGATTCGATCCATCTATACTACACTTAAATCCGTAAATTTTGTTAGGCTCATGTAGATTAAGTGATGAAAATTCAAACCACTCTTGATTGCATCCTATCATCCTTTTGTATATTGATGTATATATGATAATTTGATACCTTTTGAACCAAAATAATAACAAAAAGGATCATGAGAATGTAAAAACCAATCGTGTGAAAGTATATTGTGACAAGTACAAATTACTCCATGATTGAACATAAATTTATAGAATATATTCATGACCATAATGAACCGTGTAATATGTACAAGAGATCAACATCAGAATCGGATTCAAAAAGAAAAAGAAAATTAAAATGGCATTGCAAGTGACATAATTATTCCTATGTATTCTCTTTCAGCGTTGTTACAACGATCCTAAAATTCAAAATAATAATTTATGTCACAAGACATGTTATTTTTTTTCTTTTGAAGAATATAATGTTTTTTTTTTCCTTTTAAGACACGTGTAACTTGCATCTTGCTAATATGTTTAGTTAAAAGAATATAAAAATACATACAAACCTATAACTGGTTTGATTACATGTTGAACCATGTTTATCACAACTTAAATACATCATTTATAAAATCTCATATATATATGATCCAATAATTATTAAGCCACACAAAATTGATAATAGCTGTGACAAACAAGCTAGTAAAAACATTTTTTCAAAGGTAAATTTTATTCACAACGTCAAACCCTGAAAAATAAGGGCGGCTACACCAAACAAATACATAACATCAAATTTACATCACTGTCAAGGTTGGTTATTGCAACTACACTTGCTGCAGTCCAATGATTCATCATTAGCAGGTTGTGAATGATGCAACTTGATTAAATCCCATAATCACACATCTTCAAGTCTATATAAGTATATTTGAGCAAAAGTTCACAAATTTCGTATGGCAACATGTAACTTGCCCATCAAAAAACATTCTCAACCATTTGTCGATGTAGACGTTAAATTTCCACGCCTTCTAAAAGATGCGGGATATCTTAGAAGAGCTTGTCGTCATCAAGATGTATAGTAAAACCATTTTTTTTACGTTTATACTACTACTTATCTTTTTCTTGGATGATTGATTTTAGATCAAAACATCTTCAAGCTATCTAATTTATTTTCTTTCTAATTTAAAATAACACGTATCATATATCAATTTTCAATGAATTATAAGATCTATCAACAAACTAACTAAACTAGTCATATAAATAATAAATATATAATAAGGAAAAGACAAGGTCACAACTCACAAGAAGATTACATGAGTGGGCTTCTAATTGGGCCATATTAGAAAACGTTTCAAAACAAAATTTGGTTCAATCTACACCACTATTTTTATCCATACGAGAGGAGAGAGAGGACCTTTTATAATATTTACCAAATTAATGAAACCCGAATCGAAAATAATTATTTTTTTTTGAACAGTGAACTTCATTAGCCCTTAAAACAAGGACTGTCACAAAACCACTTACAACATATACAAAGGATTACGAACCCATTCTTTCCACTCTAGACCAGAGAACTTAGACATGTTTTTTAACCATAAGAAAGACCAAGACTTAACCAAAGCAACCGCCTCTACCACCTCAAGATTCGAATCTTGAAAAACTTTAGCATTCCTCAATTTCCATAACACCCATCAAGAAATATAAACAATACCTCTAATCACTTTTTGAGCCCATTTACCTCCATAAGCCTGCTCACGAATGCCCAACAGGTCTTTAGAGGTCCTAAGCATAATTTGTAATACATATGTGTATAACGGTACATAAAAATCTTTAGAATCAGGGGCGGATTTAGCATGGTTCCATGGGTTCCCAGGAACCCATTCGATTCGAAGAAAATGGAAAAAAAATTAGTGTAAACGTTGTATGATTTGGGAAAAAATAATGAAAATTAGTGAAAAACTACCAAAAGGAACCAGGGGCGGAGCTACCTTATGCCGGGGGGCAACGCCGCTACGGCTTGGCGCGGAAAAATTTGGAAAAATTAGTGTAAATTTTGGAAAAATTTGAGGTTTTTTCGATTTCGTTACGGCTTATTTATAAAACGTTACGGCTTGGCGGATTTTCTAGATCCGCCACTGAAAGGAACCCAGTGAAATCCGACTCTGGATCCGCAATTAGAATAGTGTGTTAAGTTCTACAAGTTTAATACAATATTGTAATGAGATTAGGCCCAAAAATTTTGAAGGTACATCAAACATTGACAACGGTGCATCCACTTTGCATGTTTGATTTACTTTTGTATGTGTTTTAAAGCACATGTTTTATAACGTGACTTAAAACCTTGTGATGGTTCACTATTGTAATGAGTTTTGAGAACAAAGATATAAAGGCGTACCAAAACTATTACAATGGTGCCCTGATTTTGGAAAGGTTTAATACACTGTCGTAATGGGTTATGATACACATGTTTAAATTACTCTATTAAATGGTTTTAGTGGTGTGTCAACTTAATGACTTATTAGGTTTGATTCACGATTATAATGATTTTTGATACATATGTATATAACTAGTATTTGAGCCCGCACTTTGCGACGAGGTCGTAGGAGGATGCTAGAGATGATGTGTTGTTATCTGGTATTTCGCATGATTAATATTAGATCATTTAGGCTTTAATCTAAAGAACAGTAATAATAAGCAAACAACATGCTAAGTAAACGTGTCTACAGTTAAAAGTTAGCTTTAACTACAATAGGTTGACTAAAAAGAGAATTAAATTTGTTACATGGTGTATTGAAGGGTTAATATAGAACAAACAACGTTGCGACGGGGATGCGGTGAGAGTTCGATGGGGATCGCACACTATGACAAAGGATAAAGAAAATCAAAAATAGGTCGTAACATTAGCCAAAGAAATATCTACATGTGTTGGGTTCATTGTAGTTGCGGCTCGACTGTGAACATCGTAACGACGCATATGTACGTCGTAATTTAAACAAATCGTGATTGTACACCGGTATCAACCTTGCGAAAAATTCATATCGAAATATGAATAAAAATAAACATATTATTAATATTGTGTCGTAATGCGAAGTTTTAACACTAAAAATAATATAAAAGTAATATATATATATATATATATATATATATATATATATATATATATATATATATATATAGGGTAAGGATCCTAAGAGAAGTCCACCCTATTTGAGAAACTTGAGAAGTATTCTGGACCACACATTTTTCTAAGCTTTTCGTAATATACATATATGTATAGTTTAAAATCAACTATATACATATATGTATATTGTCAAATCTTGAATTATACACATGTGTATATAGTCAATTTTAAACTATACATATGTGTATATTACGAAAAGCTTAAAGAAAATGTGTGGTCCAGAATGCTTCTCAAGTTTCTCAATTAGCCTAGTGCTTCTCACATGATCCTAACCCTATATATATATATATATATATATATGTATGTATTATAAACAATACTAAAAATTAATATAAAAGTCACATATGAACTAAGAATGGTATACAATTGAAAATGTTAGTTTAAGAATTATGCATGAAAGTAGTTACATATATCTTCAAACAAATACCAGCATACCAACAAACTTTACGAATGTAGATGATAAATCCAATTATTTAATTAGTATGTAAATGATTGCTAATTAAAAAACGAAATCTCTAGATTGATACATGTTATGCTTCTTTGATACTTTTTGGTTATGTAAATGATTGCTAGAAACAGAACATCTACACAAACAGACGTTACTCGTTTATTTAGTGTTTGACCCAAGTAACATTGGAGCTAAAGTTATAAAAGGACATGTTCTAGTTACATGTTTATAATGAAGAATATTTATGTAAATATTTAAATTTTAGTATCTATGACACTAGATAGGTCATGTTCAAGTCTCTATGTGAAGTAACAAGGCATAATCAATCATATATTCATATGCATATACATATATACATATATATATACATATATATATATATATATATATATATATATATATATATATATATATATATATCAGTCACTTCTGATTTATTATTACCACATATAATCTATTGATATGAATGCACTTGCAAAGATAAGACTAAACAAATGGATCACATCATGACATTTTTAAAACATTTATGTATCAAAAGCTTTTATAAAACCGACAAGTATAAATCTAGAAAGGGTTGTTCTAGGTCCCTTAAGTCTTGAAGATCCATTACAAAGAAACTGTTTTTGGAAAGGCCATGTGAGCCTACTTTTGTGTTGACCCCTATATATATGATCCAATAATTATTAAGCCACACAAAATTGATAATAGCTGTGACAAACAAGCTAGTAAAAACACTTTTTGAAAACAAGCTAGTAAAAACACTTTTTGAAAGGTATATTTTATTCACGACGTAAAACCCCGAAAAATAAGGGCGGCTACACCAAACAAATACATAACATCAAATTTACACCACTGTCAAGGTTGGTTATTGCAACTACACTTGCTGAGTTGCTGCAGTCCAATTGATTCATCATTGGCAGGTTGTGAATGATGCAACCTGATTAAATCCCATAATCACACACCTTCAAGTCTATATAACTATATTTGAGCAAAACTTCACAAATTTCGCATGGCAACATGTAACTTGCCCATCAAAAAACGTTCTCAACCCTTTCTCGATGTAGACGTTAAATTTCCACTCCTTCTAGAAGATGTGGGATATCTTAGAAGAGCATGTCGTCATCAAGTAAAACTATTTTTTTGACACACCACTAAAACGATTTAATAGAGTAATTTAAACATATGTATCATAACCCATTAGGACAGTGTATTAAACCTTTCCAAAATCGGGGCAGTATTGTAATCTATTGATATGTATGCACATTACAAAGATAAGACGAAACAAATGGATCACATCATATCATTTTTTAAACATTTATGTATCAAAAGCTTTTATAAAACCGACAAGTATAAATCTACAAAGGGTTGTTCTAGGTCCCTTAAGTCTTGAAGATCCATTACAAAACAAAGTAACTGTTTTTGGAAAGGCCATGTGAGCCTGGTTTTGTGTTGACCCCTATACATGGTGCCTAGTGGTCATTGTTTATAATGGACATACCCATGTGCACGATCACATGTTTGAAGAAAAACATTGGTTGGTTAAACCTACTTGAATGTAGACACTTGTAGCTACACTTTCTTTTTTGAATCTTGGTTTGGGACACACATTTAAGAGACAAGTTTGGTTCTAATGTCTTGTTATTACTATTTGGAGAAAAAAACACAAAACAGTATTATTATTATTTTTTGTATATTCATACATCAGTTTTCATGTCAGAAATTTATAACTCTATATAGTCATGTAATACATGAAATTAGCTTGGGTGTTTGTATATCATAAATAATGTCATAGATCTTTCAAATTTGATCAAGTTTTTTACTTTTCCTATTCATATACACATTTTTTTGGTCACACATCACCTGTTCATACATTCACTCTTCATCAATCTACTTTTTTTTTTATCTTTAAATAGTAGGCTAAAGTTGTGAATGCAAAACATTACTAATAATAGGTGAAAATATTATTTCATTTATGTCATGGTTGCAGTCTTGTGGATGTACAATATGATTTGATATGTTTATTGACATATAACTTTCTTAGATACATGGCATTTTCATTGTCTACTCTTATTATTTATATTTTAGTATATAAAATCCTTAACCATGTCACACTATAAGTTAATGATAAGTGCCATGTTGGATTCCGTTTTCACAAACCATTTTCCCACATTACATGTATTTTCGTTGTTTCCTTTTATGGTTATTACTAGCCTAAGACCCCGCGAGCTTCGCGGGTGGCTTAACACACAAATATATAACTTAAAATTGTTGAAATAACAACCAAACTTACCTTTGCGGCAACCTATTCGAGAACGGCAGCCGGGTACACACCTCTATTGCCCGAACATTATGTTTGAAACCGCCGCCACTGGTAGAATTTAGCCACACTGCCATCATGCTGCAGCACCAATCCACACTAACCAAATCACATTTTAACACTGATTTTGAACAACTTACCTATATCTCAAATCACATTTAACACTGATTTTGTACAACTTACCTATATCTCAAATCACATTTTATCTAACAGAGTTCAGCCGGACTAATGCGATAATGTTGCCTCACATAATCATAAATCAGTGAAACCATTAATCAAGTATTTTCAAAATTAAAAGTAAAATACGACAAAAGTAACAGACATGAAGACAATAAGCAAAGACCATTCAGTTGAACCGAGTCGGGTACTTGTGAAACTGCCCGCAACACAGTTCACAGTGACCGAGTCCTTTGGCTCTTCCACGACATCAAAACTTGTAAGTTGGTCTAGACATGGACCTAGAGCTTCCACCTAAGAAGTTTGAAAACCTTCATAAGTAACCTATAATAAGATAGCAGCATATATTATCAGCTATAGCGTACAATCACCTTTAAAAAAACAATTTTTAACCAACCTGAATATGTGTATTTGCTTTTGTTAATACCAGATCATAAGAAGAAGAAGAAAAAAACAGGCTGGATAACTGATATAGCCTTGTATTTTCTCAATAAAAGCCCCTGCAAGATAGTAAGCGTAGTGATTAATTGATTAAATAATATGATTACTGGGGATTAAAAGATCCACAAACATTACAGTATTAACTTAACTGAGACTGAAAATATGTAATAAATTAAAGAGTAACATGGCATTTTCGTCCACGAGGTTTGGCCAGTTTTGCGACTTTCGTCCAAAGGTTTGTTTTTTCCGCATTTGGATCATAAAGGTTTGAATTCTTGCCATTTTCATCAGGCTCGTTAACTATCAATTTTTCTTCGTTAAGTCAGGGGCATTTCTGTCTTTTTTGCTAACTTAAAGGGCAATTCGGTCTTTTTCAGGGGTATCCAGTCTTTTCACATAAAGTGAAAAAGACGAAATTGCCCTTTAAGTTAGCAAATAAGACAGAAATACCCCTGACTTAATGGAGAAAAATGGATGGAGTTAAGGAGCCGGATGAAAATGGCAAGATTTCAAACCTTTTGGATCTAGATGCGGAAAAACAAACCTTTGGACAAAAGTCGCAAAAAATTACCAAACCTCAAGAACGAAAATTGCATTTTACTGAATCAGTTTGCTGAATCAGTTCGCTAAATCAAGAACGAAAATACACTGCAGATTTTTGTCAGTTCGCTGAATCAGTTTGCTGAATCTATTCGCTGATTTGTTCACTGAAAGTCAGTTTGGTGTTTTGTTTGGCTGAGTTGTTCACCGCAACATGTATCCAGTTAATCACTTTCCCGCAAAACTGTGCACGTAATAAAACGTTTGCGATCAAAATTTAACTTGGAAATAGTCATGTAAACTTATGATATAAGCAACTTAATTATGACACTACGTACCAGGTTTAGTGTGTCTTTTCCTGTCTCCACATCCCATCTTCTAATGGAGTGATCCCACGATCCAGAATGAGCCAAAAAACTGAAGATACGCATTGTGTATGCGCTATAAGCATAGATACCGCCTCTCCCTGCACATTTTTTACGTTTAAACCACTATTCGACTCTGGTTACTGTAAATCATGTAATCAGTTTCATGACATACGACCATAACGCCCTTTAAGTTGATAAATATAGTATTAAAAGAGTATGAAAGCGGAACCAACCCAATTCAATATAAAAGAAGCCCAAAATAGAGTCAACGTATTTGCAGTATCAAGGTTTTGGGTGAAAACACCCGATGCAAGTCCATATCGCGTCGCATTGGCCCTTTGTATCTCTTCATCAACCTCCCTGTCATCAAAATCATGAGATTATAATTTTTAACAGGTTTTGAAGTTTGTAAACAATGTTATAACATGTTATGATGATTATACGGGAATTACTTGAATTTCAAGATGGTTTGAACAGGACCAAATATCTCATCTTGAGCTATCAGCATATCATCCTATTCAAAAAATATAATTTCATAGTAAAGATCATCCTGTTCAAAAAAAAAAAAAACCAATTACTGTAAATAAGTTCTTGTTTTACTAATATCGAGAAAAAAATAAATCAAATATATGTAAAAAATGTAAAATGCACACTTGTTCAAAAAAAAAAGCCAATTCTTGAATAATTTTACCGGTCTCTGTTGATCCGGTAAAAGCAATTTGCAAAACCCAGCATTAAATCATCAAACTGGATGATAATTTTGATTTTATTAGAGTATAATATAATGATATAGATATTAAAAACTTACCTTGTCCACATCCATATGGCTAGCAAGAGCTGCACCAGTTGGGCCATAGCCCGAAACTTACCTTGTCCACATCCATATGGCTAGCAAGTAGAGTAGAAAGTTCAGAACCATTGATATTATTTTTCGTCTCTAGAATCAACCCGACCACCAACTCTCTTATTCTATAACAATTAACTGTTCCAGATTATGATATAAGCTCCATCAAAGATTCGATATTACTATGACAACTTACCTATATGGCACTCACCTTCATCTTTTTTGAACTCAAATGGCACATCATCACATTCCTTCTTCAGAAGCACAGTTCCATCTTGGAGTTTCACAAAAAATATAGATATGTCAAGTAGTTTTTAATAATCCACACATCTACATGCCGCCTTAGAATTTCTTTTTTTTTTTAATTTTGATTCCTTAAAATCCACTTGTCTATAGGCAGTTTCACTCATGATTAGATACAATTATCTCATTTTTAACCCTTACACTATCTATACTACCATCTTCTGTGTTGTAGTAATAAGTAATTAACCATTATTCAAATCCTAATTTGTTAAGAACCCATTGAATTCAGAAAAATGCAGGGATTTTAAGCAAGATTTTTTTTTTTACAATTCGATGTTTAGGAGTATTGTAGAATGAGCAATTGCTCCAATTTCTTTTGAATCTTATTCTACAGCCCTGATTCAAACACCCACAAACCCTATTGCAGCTCAATGGCGATTGAACAACAAAATAAAAAAAATTGTTCCACAACTCCATACATATGTCGACGATTAACATATTAAACATTGATTAAAGCAGAAGATTCAAAGGATTATCAGAATACGTCATAATACAATGAAGAAAACATACCCGGTGAGGGTTCATATGTGCCACAGAAGTAGTAAAGTAGTATATGTGTATTAGGGTTTGTAAATGTGAAGAGGATGAAAGAAAAAAGGGAAAGAACCTTAATCACCATCGCCGCCTCCATCATCCACAACTAACCACAACCTTGAAATTATATGGCAGATCCTCTAGCATCAACAAAAAATCAATCTAGGGTTTGTAAATCGAACAAAAAACAATAAAATTCTAAACAACTTTGAAAAAAAAACATGTAAAAGTTGAAAAAACATACCTATAATAAGAAATTGGAAGCAAGAATCGATGATTAACATGGATTATGTTGATTCTTGACGATTGTTGATGCAATTCTTTGTGGTTATCAAGTCTTGATTCATTGCGAAATGGAGTGAACGGCCAGAATAATAATGGATATAAATATTCAGATCGAAGATTGTCATGGTGGAAAGAGGTATGCGGCCATGGTTGAATTTAGGGTTTTGGAAAGGGAAAAGGAAAAGTGATGAGAAAATGGAAAAAGAGAACGGTGAAGGCAAAGCAAAATTCTGAGCGCCATTTTCCAAAGCCAGCAACCTTAAGAGATGACAGGTGGCAGTAAGTGTTTTAAGTGGATGCCAAGTGGCACCAAAGTGTTTTGTTTTAATATAGATAATAGATTAGTTAGTTAGTGTTTAGAAGAGTGGGTTAGTGGTTTATTTTCCTTTTATTTTGTAAGTCTATAAAAGGTATCTATGGTTTTTTTATGATTATGAATGAAATGAATTAACTCTTGAGTTTCTCTCTAAATATACTTCTAGTTTTTATCTATTTTCTTGGGAGTTTGACCCACTTTAACGGGTTATCTATAATCAAACTAACACATCATTTGGTATTAGAGCAGTCTTGATCCGCTCCTATGGACGCCCGTGAATGGAAGGCTTCAATGAATCAGATTGAGTCGACTCTTTTTAAAATAATCAATCTTCTAAAAAAGGAGTACCGATGATGGGCAACCTCACTCATTTTTTCTACAACACCACCCGTTTCCGTCATCGCACTGCCAACCTTGTCAACCGTTGCCGCCTCACCACCACCAACTTCCGTTCTCGTACCATCACCTCCACCAGCATTCATTTCCACCATGACACCGAAACAAGCTTCCGCCACCACACCATAAAAAACGACGGCTACGAAAAAGATGAAATCCGCATCATTCAACACGACAAGCGAAGACGCGTATGGTGCCCACCATGGAGACCCGTTGAGACCGCACCAAATGCAACCGAAAAAATCGAATGGAGACCACCGTGGCAAACTCTTTTCGTTCTTGAGGACAAGAACATTTTGAAGCGCTGGGGAATGATAAGTGACATGTTCGATTCCGTTTTCACAAACCATTTTCCCACATTGCCATTACTTCATGTATTTCCATTGTCTTCTATTTTTATGGTGATTATTAGTTAGTTAGTGTTTAGAAGAGTGGGTTAGTGATGTTAGTGGATTATTTTCCTTTTATATTGTAAGCCTATAAAAGGCGTCCATGGTTTCCTTATGATTATGAATAAATGAATTAAGTCTTGAGTTTCTCTCTAAATATTCTTCTAGTTTCCATCTGTTTTCTTGGGAGTTTGACCCACTTTAACGGGTTATCTATCAAACAAAGTGGTACACATCAGTTAATGTTATATCAACTAAATTGGTGAGATAAAAATGGATCAACTTCGATGAGATTTTACCTGCTTTCTTCCAAAAACATATTTGTGAGTGTGATTCTTAGGGTGTGTTTGGTTCGCATAATTTAGTTGAATTGCAACTGGAAGTTCATTTCTTGATGTGTTTGATTCATAAAATTTAAGGGAATTGGAATATTAATTCCATCATGTGTTTGGTTGACAAATGAACTGAAATTGTTACTTGGTCCATCAAAGTAGGTTGGGGTTGCAATGGAGGAGGTGGAGGCAATGGCTGTGGCAGTCAATCGGTGGTTGTGGCGATGAGGCCTATGGGGGGGGGTGTGGGGCGGCGTCATCGACG
Organism: Helianthus annuus; assembly: GCF_002127325.2. NCBI lineage: Eukaryota > Viridiplantae > Streptophyta > Magnoliopsida > Asterales > Asteraceae > Helianthus > Helianthus annuus. The sequence continues at coordinate 192,474,148 of NC_035449.2, read as the reverse complement.
ATGGTGTGACTGGTAGGTGATGGCCATAGTGATAGATTCTAATTCCATTAAATTCCTTTATAAAAGTTTTGCCTCCCAAATTCAAATTCCTTTTATAGATTTTGATTCATTTGAATTTCTAATTCTTTTAACAAATTTTTATTTCCAAATTTTATTCCTTTAAGTTCCTATTCCTTTTAAAAAAAATCATTAAAGTTTTTGCAATGTTCTAAAAACTGGTTCAAACCGGCCGTTATACCGATTGACCCGTCCGGTAGAACCGGTTAGACCGGTTATACCGTCCGATACATCCGATTAAATTGTTTCTGAACCAAATCCGGTACGATTTAAAAACCGGATTTTAAACATTGAGTTTTTGTGAACCAATGCACCTTTATGGTGACATGGTGATTTATGGGGGGGGGGGGTGTTGGGCGATTCTAATGCACATGTATATACTATAGAGGATCAGGACTTGCAGCAAAATAATTTATTGTATTTTTTACGGGTATGTTTGGCAAAAGTAGCTGGTGGCTGGTGACTGAAAGCTGATAGCTGTTGCCTGGAAGCTGGTAGCTAGTAGTTGTAGCTTTTTAGATATATTTGGTGTTTGACAGAGTAGCGAGTAGCTGGAGCTTTTAATAAAATATATAAAATGACCAAAATGGACATAACTAAAAATTTAAAAAGTTTGTGTATTAAAAGGTTCATTATCTTTAGAGATTAAAATAGTTATTTTCCCTAAAAGCTTTTAGCTCCTTCTAAACGCTACTAGTAGGAGCGTTCAACCAAAAGCTTCAAGCTTCTAACCTAAAAGCTTCAAGCTCTTTTGTCACACCCTGGCTTTGCGGAAGCGTGGTTAATTTGGTGTGACTTCTTAATACCATAGCTTAATCATAACAAGCTATATGAATAAAAATATGCAAGATCATCCATTGATAATAAAAATAGTAAAACATTGTCTTAACGGGTTAACACCCAACAACCATAACTTGTCTAAACATTACAAATGCAAACTTAACATAAACATGATTCAAGGACTGTGACTTGTCCAGGAAAGAGTCACAAGCCTCGAACCCTGGATGACCTCGGGCCTAATGCAGCGGGAAAAACAAGCCATACCGCGCCAGATCGTTAGTTTCCTGAAATACATGTAAGTTGAAAAATCAACAATAATGTTGAGCGAGTTCATGCGAAAGTGAGTAAACAAACCTTTATCTTTATCAAAAACCTGGTATGTAGCAAATAAGGAAAAAGAGATCACCAATGGTTTGCAAGGCCATTGATATGTGTGAAGTGCAAGTAGGGATGACTCAAACCTAGCGGATTTATGCGTCGGGCACTAAGTCACCCCGAGGTCCGTTATGCTGGACCTGGGGCTGGGCTCGCTACACCCAGATAGATCTACCGCTCCTGTCCCTCGGTCCTACTACGAGGATTAATGGCCTCAAGTTGTGCCTACCCACTCACATGATCTGAGTAACAAACCTCCTTACGCTAACCATACCATGTATCAACATATTCATAATCATTGTAACATGTATTTCACCCCCGCAGTTTATAAAACTGAAAACAGTTAAGAGAAAAGGGGGACATGAACTCACAGTGAGTGCGTCACAATACCAAGTAATCCAAATATCCAACTGCTGCGCGACGACCTACATGTGCTAATTCTATTAGACGGATGGCCGTGCCTTAGCTTTATAGTTTAATTTTTCGGGAAACGGTTAGACAACCGTTCCGTGTATATACTTGGTAGAAAATCTCCTTCCCAAGGATGGGGGAATTAATACATGCGTGTTTATAATATTAAGTCTCACTTAATATATTTTATTTCTCATTCCAAAATATAATTATTTTTCTCAAAAATAATATATTTTCTCTTCGCATAATACTTTCCAAAATAATATGTTGACAATATCCGTATTTATGAATATTTCCGGATAATGCGTAAGTTACGTTTTGGCAATTAAATGGTAATAGTAATTACCGTTGTAACTTATATGTTTGTCGTATAAGCGTTTGTATTATTTTGGGTTCGACAAAGTTAGTAAATATTATTTTTACTCTAAAAATAATATTTATACATTTTCACAAAATAATCATAAACAGTGTTGTGAAAAATATATTTATCGAATAAATATTTATCACGTTTATTTTTGTGAAAACCCCACATCCGAATATTTGTAAATAAAGTCATGGCGAAATATATTTGAAAATATGTCAAAAGTAGTCTAACACTTGTAAATAATTCTAAGTGTTAGATTTTAGAAAATTTCGCCAGAGTTTCCCCTGTAACTGGAGGTGGCCACGCTATCAAGCGTATCATTTTCTTTTACAAAATCATTTCAACACTTCTTTTAAATCAACCAATCAATTTCCAACACATTAAACAAGTTTCAACACTTCAAACTTGTAGACTAGTATGTAACATCACATTGTTACATGAACTTGTAGTTTTTCTAAAACTATTGTGTAGATCTCGTTATATTTAGTGGATCTATGTATAAAATAGTTTAGTCTTGCAAAAACCCCGTTTTTGGAATAAATCACTCTTTACAACTTCCCGACAATTTTTATAAAAATTGTTATTTTGTCGGATCTTTCGTTTCACAAGTGTTTATACACTTGTAGTTTGTAAAAATCATCTTTATTAACATGTCATCCAACTTATATAAAACATGATTTTCTCGACACTTGGTTCTACGAATATACCACCTGTACATACGTAGATCGGCTCGTTTTAAATACTATTTTACATGTCAAAACACTTTTACACAAGTTCATGTTTCCCGTGTGGTGGAGTTTCACCTTTTAACCCTTGTACAAAAGAAACAAGTGTATGTCAAGATTCGGGATCTTAACAAAGTCGGGTTAAACGATGATAAGAGCCACCACATCGTAGATCGGGTCTCTACAACCAACATATTCGAATACTACGACTTTTACACGCGTTATATGCTTTTAACCAACAATATTCGAGTTTTAGTAGACTTTTTAGATTCAAAAGATGGGTTACCGACTTTTAACCGTTAAAAATCCTTTTAACCACTTTAGATACGATCAAGAACAAGTTTTAAATGTTATACCTCTAGCTCGGGGCTAGGGAAGATCTTTGGCGAAAATGGCGTGGATAAAAGCAAATGAACGAGGTCCTCCAACTTCCGTTTGCTTCAAAGCTCCTAATGCGTGATCCCCGACACTTGTGTACACTTGGAATGGCAAGACAAGAACCGAAAGTATGATGGATGGGGGTGGGTGGTCACGGCCGAGAGGAGAGGAGGGCAAGAGAGAGAGTGAAGGTGAGATGGTGATGTCTTGTGTGTGTGTGGAGGGTTTTTATAGAGAATTCAAGTGCTATCGTCCATCGGTTTATGTCGTCTAGATATCCACGTAATCTAATTAAATAATCAAAAGGTGTACCCTTAGTTACAAAGGGACCAAACCGGCCCAAAAGGGGGTGGGGTCACCCGGTTGGATCTCGATCGTTCAGTTAGTGTTTAGTTTGGTTAAGTCGGTTACTTTTAGAGATTAACCCCGTTAGTTGTTTGATGCGTTATAGAGCGGGTGTTAGGGTAATCAGGGACCCTAACTGGCTCAGAAAAATACCAATAATATTTCTGGCAATATTTTTATGTTCCGGGTATAGTCCGGTTGTTCGGTTGGATAGTAATCCGTTAAAGTGCTTAAGTAATCCTTTAAGCGTCGTAAATAATATTTTTAGCGACACAATTTATTCTGCAAAGTGTCAGGAATATTTCCTCATGTTTTTGGCACTTTATTAGTTAGCTAGAAGCTAGTATGTAAATAAAAGTGCTGTGTTTTGTGCTTAGAGTACGTTTTAGGCACATCCAATCTCTATATCTTATTCCTAGAGACGCAATTATACAACCCTTGTATTTCTACACACACTATGGGTGCAGTAAAATATTTCTGGCTCATTCAGGCCTTTAGAGGCAGTGGTTGCCTGATGCTGGCTATATCAGCATGTTCAATAGGTTATCCGTTCAAATGCTACTGTGCTTTTGTGCATCATGTTTGTCACTAGAGTTCAGTAAGTAAATAATGTAGTGACGGAAATCAAAGTATGATGCAGATATGCACAAGTATCAACAATCAAGTAGCAGTTTATCAGAAATCTCAGTTAAGCACAGTAATTAGGCAACAATTAATAGTTAATCAAGTCGTACGGATACCTGGTTTTGTGAGGGTTGTCACATTCTCCCCCCGTTAAATAAATTTCGTCCCGAAATTTTAAATTCTGCTTGTAGAAGCAGGGTTCTCAGGAAATAAGTGGGGGTATTTCTCTTTCATTCGGTCTTCACGCTCCCAGGTGAACTCAGGACCATGCCTAGCATTCCAGCGAACTTTGACGAGCTTGACACTGCTCCGGCGGGTCTTGTTAACTTTCCAATCCGTGACCTCGACAGGTTCTTCAACGAAGTGGAGCGTGTCATCAATATGGATTTCGTCGGTAGGAATGGCAACGCTAACTTGAGTTGGACTTCTCTTCAAATTGGATACATGAAATGTATCGTGAACATTATTCGGTTCGGCAGGTAGATCCAACTTGTATGCTACGGTCCCAATTCTTTCCAAAACCTTGAAAGGACCAATGTAGCGCGGATTCAACTTCCCACGCTTCCCAAAGCGTGCCACACCCTTCCAGGGTGATACCTTCAACAAAACCATATCCCCAACCTCAAACTCCTGAGGTTTCCTTTTCAGATCTGCGTAGGTCTTCTGACGGTCACGAGCCGCGCTAATGCGATCTCGGATTTGCGCAATCTTATCTGTAGTTTCCTGAACTACATCGGGACCTACCAATTGTCTATCACCTGCGTCAGACCAACAGAGCGGCGACCTGCACTTGCGCCCATATAAAGCTTCAAATGGCGCGGCACCAATACTGGTGTGGTAGCTGTTGTTGTATGAAAATTCAACCAGGGGTAAATGCTTATCCCAGCTACCGCCTAAATCCATCACACATGCTCTCAGCATGTCCTCCAATGTCTGAATCGTCCGCTCGCTTTGGCCGTCGGTCTGCGGGTGAAAAGCTGTGCTCATATTCAGCTTTGAGCCAAAAGCTTCCTGGAAGGATTGCCATATCCTCGATACGAACCTCCCGTCTCTATTAGAAATAATCGAGAGAGGTACTCCATGGCGTGTAACAATCTCTCTCATATAGATTTCGGCCAATTTGCTTGTATGATCCTTCTCGCGGATAGGTAAGAAGTGTGCTGACTTCGTTAAGCGATCCACTATCACCCAGATAGTGTCATGGCCTCTTGGCGTCCTTGGCAACTTCGTAATAAAATCCATGGAGATTTCTTCCCACTTCCACTGGGGAATTTTCGGTTGCTGCAGAAGTCCTGAAGGCTTCTGGTATTCCGCCTTAACTTTGGCGCAAGTTAAACATTTGCTCACGTAAATAGCAACATCGCCTTTCATCCTAGGCCACCAGTAATAATCCTTAAGATCCTGGTACATCTTATCCGCTCCAGGGTGGATAGAGTACCGCGACTTGTGAGCTTCATCAAAGATAACCTCTCTTAAACCACCAAACAGAGGAACCCAAATCCTTTTCTCAAAACATAACGTTCCTTCCCTGTTTGGCACCAATATCTTCTCCATCCCACGGAGATATTCTTCCTCAAGGTTTCCCTCCTTGAGAGCTTCCTTCTGTGCTGCACGAATGCGTGAGGAAAGGTCGGTTTGAATTATCATTTCCATAGCCCTAACCCTTATGGGCTTGATTCTCTCCTTACGACTTAGGGCATCGGCGACCACATTCGCCTTCCCTGGATGATACTTGATCTCGCAGTCGTAATCGTTCAACAACTCGACCCATCGCCTTTGCCTTATATTCAACTCCTTCTGATTGAATATATGCTGGAGGCTCTTGTGATCTGTGAAGATTGTACACTTTGTACCGTAAAGGTAGTGTCTCCAGATCTTCAAGGCAAAAACCACTGCGCGTAGCTCCAAATCATGAGTGGTATAGTTCTTTTCGTGCACTTTCAGTTGGCGTGATGCGTAGGCGATAACCTTCTGACGTTGCATCAACACACAACCCAATCCTTGACGCGATGCGTCACAGTATACCACAAAATCGTCGGTACCTTCCGGTAGAGCTAAGATCGGCGCGTTACAAAGCTTATCCTTCAATATCTGAAACGCTTCGTCCTGTTTGATTCCCCAATCAAACTTCTTATCCTTCTGCGTGAGGAGTGTCAACGGTTGAGCGATCTTTGAAAAGTTCTCGATGAACCTTCGATAATAGCCAGCCAAACCCAAGAATTGCCGAATCTCAGTTGGCGTCTTTGGCGTTTCCCAATCTTTGATCGCCTCGATCTTGGTTGGGTCCACATGGATTCCATCTCCATTCACCACGTGCCCAAGGAATTGCACCTCACGTAGCCAAAATTCACATTTAGAGAACTTGGCGTACAACTGCTCTTTCTTTAGCAGCTCCAGAATAGTTCTAAGATGCTGCTCGTGCTCAGCCTTTGTCTTCGAATAAATCAGGATGTCATCGATGAATACAATCACGAACTTATCCAGGTATGGCTTACAAACTCGGTTCATCAAATCCATGAACACTGCAGGTGCGTTTGTCAAACCAAACGGCATAACGAGAAACTCGTAGTGTCCATATCGAGTTCTAAAGGCTGTCTTCGGGATACTCTCCTCCTGTATCCGTAGTTGATGGTATCCAGTTCGAAGATCGATCTTTGAATAGAAGCTCGAACCTTGAAGCTGGTCGAACAGATTATCGATTCTTGGCAGGGGATACCTATTCTTAATCGTCAGCTTGTTCAACTCTCTGTAGTCAATGCACATGCGGAAACTACCGTCCTTCTTCTTCACAAACAAAACTGGAGCTCCCCAAGGCGAGAAGCTTGGTCGGATAAAACCCTTGTCTAACAACTCTTGAAGTTGTGTCGACAGTTCTTGCATCTCAGACGGAGCGAGTCTATAAGGTGCCTTAGCCACAGGCGCAGCGCCTGGAACTAAGTCGATGCGAAACTCCACTTGCCTTTGAGGTGGCAAGCCAGGCAAGTCTTCTGGAAAGACTTCTGGGTATTCCCTCACGACAGGGATGTCTTCGATCTTCGGCTCAGCAGCCTTCTTATCCACAATGTGTGCTAGAAAAGCAACACATCCTTTCCTCAAACACTTCCTTGCTTTCAGGCAGCTAATCATCCTTAACGGCGTCTCACGCTTCTCCCCATGAACAACAATGGTCTCACCATCATCGGTCGGGATACGAATAATCTTCTCGTGACAAACTATCTCTGCCTTGTTACTCGATAACCAATCCATCCCTACTACCACGTCGAAGCTTCCCAACTGGACTGGTAGTAGATCGAGAGCAAACTCACGCTCTCCCAGCTCGATTACGCAACCTCGAATCACCTCGTTAGCTTCTACTAACTTCCCATTTGCCAATTCAATCGAGTAGGGAATGTCTAACTTACTAGCGGCTAAACCAAGCATGTTTCTAAATTCTAATGATACGAAGCTATAATCGGCACCAGTATCAAACAAAATAGATGCGAAAGTTTTGGTTGTTAAAGAACGTACCAGTAATCATGCCTGGATCCTGGCATGCTTCACAAACTCCGATGCTGAGTGTTCTCTCACGGCCTTGTTTCAATTCCGGGCATTCTCTCTTAAGATGTCCGATGTCCCCACAATGGAAGCATCCTAGCACTCGGCCATTTCCTTTCCTGCTTCCACCTTGAGCGTTGTTACAGTTTTCTCCTTGTTTGGAACTCTTTATCCCACAACCATCCTTGTTGTGCCTTTTCCTCCCGCACCTAGGCTTCCGACATCCACATTCATGGTGATACTTGCACCCAGCGCGTCTTGCTTTAGTTTCTAAGCAAATCTTATCATTGGCCTGTCTGTTGTTAGGGCAATCTTTCCTGAAATGCCCTTTGTCTCCGCAGTCAAAACAACCTCGAATAGATCTTTGTTCATCATTATTTGTTCGGGTATCTTCGGTAAGCTTCCTTTTGTTCTTTCCAGATGACTCTACCTGAGTCTCCCTATCAGGGTTTGCAAGTTTTTCTAGTCTAATGGCTTCCGTAACGAGTGCCAAACCCATCTTGCTTGCAGCAATAGTTGTTGGTGGCGTAGATGCTGCCATTAAGCTCATGACTTCTGGTGCCAGTTCCCAAATGAACTGTCCCAATTTCCTCATTTCTGGTTCCGCTAAGTGGGGAATAACTCGTGCCAAGTCATGAAGTCTTTGCATGTATCCCAACATTTTTGGACCTTCCATTATCAGGCTCTGGAATTCCCCTTCCAACTTCTAGGTTTCCTCTTGGGAGCAATACTTCTCATGCATCATTCCCTTCAGTTCATCCCATGATAATGCATATGCTGCGGTTTCGCCCTTCATTTGAACCTGAAGGTACCACCATAGTCGAGCTCCATCTTGAAACAACCCAGAAACGTATAGGACTTGTTGTTCTGGCGTACAACCACTCATTCGAAAGATGGAATCCATACTTTCAATCCATTTTACAAAAGCTATGGCACCTCCAGTGCCGTCGAACTTCGGAGGCTTGTAGTTGAGGAAGTGCCAGTAGGGACAACCGTTATCTTCCGAGGTACCTCCGTTGCGCTCGGAGTGATGGGCCTCGTATTGTGCGATGACTGCAGCAATGATTTCCTGAAGTTCCGCCTCGTTGGTGGGTATGCGCATTTCGCGTCTTGGTGGCATCTTCTAAAAGATGTTTCACATAGGTTAGGTCGTAGCAGGTAAAATGTACGTATGTATTCAACAATATCAGCACATAACATCTCATGCTATCAATAAATCAGCCACATAACATCTCATGTCATAGAACATAAACCATAGAGCAAACATCACAAGTGATGAGAATACTACGATTGCATTACCACAAATCGAGACCACAATGTAAAGCTTATATGTACATAACTGTATCATACAACAATAATGACTTAGTAGGGGACGACCCTAGGCAAGTCGTGCGATTTCTGGACATGTTAAGGAATCTCGGGTCTCTCCATTTTCAAATTCCAGAACTCCACCTTAAGCTTCTGAATTCCAGTCCTAGAACAACATTTCTTCTTAATCATTTCCTTGAGCTCGTCCCAGCTCAGTGCATAAGTAGCATCCGTGCTAAGGGCCTGAACATGAGGGTCCCACCATGAGAGTGTGCCGTCTAGTAATGACCTTGAGGTAAAGGTATCACTCCATTTGGGGCGAACAGTTTGTCTTTCTTAGAATGGAGTCAATCTTTTCAGGCCAACGAACAAATGCAATGGCGCTTTCTGTTTCGTCGAAGTTCAAAGGCTTGCAGTTTAGGAACTGCTTATAGGTGCGGTCAGCTAGGGATTATTTCCAATAGTGCCATTGCTGTGCTAAAAGCGGAGAGCTTCATGTCGTGCAATTGCCTGTGAGTTGCGTTTTTGCAGCTCGGCTCCTATCCTTGGCAACATACTGGTGTTTGTGTCACGCCTGGGTGGCATTCTCTTCTGCCGGAATGGCATGAAGTGGGTTAGACAAATTTCCAATTGTCTATGAGATACATAGCACCGTAAGCCATCATGTACTCACCCAATTTTACACATAAATATACTCAATGTATGGGTGGGAAATAAATTTTCTGAGCCCTCACATAGGTTTGCCAATTTGGCTTGTTGCTTGAAATAGAATGAACTCGAGGCTTCATCGCCTTGGTCATTCGTGTTCGAGTTATTTCCTGCTACATTGGTTTTCATTAGCTTGGCCCGCAGAATCACCAGGATTTCTGTGCACTACAAGTCGTTATTACGTGGGCCCCCGTAATAATAAATTGTCTTGCACAGTTACCCCAAATTTTCTCTCGTCCAAGCAGATGATCAACCAAGGAGCGACAGCAGGTGCATTGGCATGAACAAGGTCATGCTCTAATGCGGGGTCAAGAGCAATGCCTGGCTCAGGGCCACGGCTGGCTCTGGATCAACAAACTCTATCTCAAAATCAGCTGGATCAACCATCACAGGGGGTTACAGGATCCTCCAAGGGCTGGCCTAAGCGTATGAACTCAAGGTCATGGTCTGGGTCAAAACCAGATGGGAGAACAGGATTACCCTCAATACTGTGATCAAACTCAAAGCTATGTGCGGGAACCGGTGCAGCTGATGATGCCGTATCAGGGTCGGCGTCGCGTAAATGGTGCTGCACTCCCTAAATATGCGAAAATGCGGATGTTAGAAATTCAAATGAGTCTGGGACAGGGGAATGGGCATAAGTTTCCCCTGCAGGAGCGTCCGCAAGCAGTAGGTTAATTCCAGCAGCAATAGGGCCTCGCCCTCAAATGGGTCCTCTTTCTAGTAGATCGTTATCGTCGTCAGAGGCCACGTTAGGGGGGGGCATATCAACAATAGGGTAAGCGGCAAGGGGCACAGGAACAGGGGTCACCGCGAAGGGTAAATTCCCAACAAGATGGCCATCAGTAGGCTCTACTACGACATTCAGGCGGCGCAAAAAGGGCTGAGAGTCGTCATCGTCTGTGCCGGTAGTATCGGGAACGTACACCTCGTGCTCCGATGAACCATGTCGTCTAATACTATGGCCATGGGATTCGTAGTGTCCATCTTTCTAGTACATGATGAAGGCATGCCGTGTGTAACACAAACACACATACGTATAATAGTCAATCATATATTCATATAAACATGTAAGTCAACAATAATCAATTAAATAATTCTCCTAGTCCCACTAGCCTCCCAGTCTCCTAGACTGACATTCCTAGTCCCACTAGCCAAATTCCTCCCAGTCTCTAAGACTGCTCTATCATCCATCTCGACCTCTTAGATCGAGCCTCGGCCTCCAAGACCGAGCCTCAGCCTCCAAGACTGAGCCTAAAACAACAAACATCTACCTCGATCTCTAAGATCGAGCCTCGGCCTCCAAGACCGAGCCTCAGCCTCCAAGACTGAGCCTAACAATGAATAAATGAAATGTGCTCAACATTTGTTTGTAAAAACGTTTTGGATCTGGACTTAAGTGGTATGCAGTAAAAATGTTTTCGTGAGAGCCCTAGTGATCATAGTCTAGACTCGAGAAGGAATCCTAGTTCGCTATGATCAGAGCTCTGATACCAAGCTGTCACACCCTGGCTTTGCGGAAGCGTGGTTAATTTGGTGTGACTTCTTAATACCATAGCTTAGTCATAACAAGCTATATGAATAAAAATATGCAAGATCATCCATTGATAATAAAAATAGTAAAACATTGTCTTAACGGGTTAACACCCAACAACCATAACTTGTCTAAACATTACAAATGCAAACTTAACATAAACATGATTCAAGGACTGTGACTTGTCCAGGAAAGAGTCACAAGCCTCGAACCCTGGATGACCTCGGGCCTAATGCAGCGGGAAAAACAAGCCATACCGCGCCAGATCGTTAGTTTCCAGAAATACATGTAAGTTGAAAAATCAACAATAATGTTGAGCGAGTTCATGCGAAAGTGAGTAACAAACCTTTATCTTTATCAAAAACCTGGTATGTAGCAAATAAGGAAAAAGAGATCACCAATGGTTTGCAAGGCCATTGATATGTGTGAAGTGCAAGTAGGGATGACTCAAACCTAGCGGATTTATGCGTCGGGCACTAAGTCACCCCGAGGTCCGTTATGCTGGACCTGGGGCTGGGCTCGCTACACCCAGATAGATCTACCGCTCCTGTCCCTCGGTCCTACTACGAGGATTAATGGCCTCAAGTTGTGCCTACCCACTCACATGATCTGAGTAACAAACCTCCTTACGCTAACCATACCATGTATCAACATATTCATAATCATTGTAACATGTATTTCACCCCCGCAGTTTATAAAACTGAAAACAGTTAAGAGAAAAGGGGGACATGAACTCACAGTGAGTGCGTCACAATACCAAGTAATCCAAATATCCAACTGCTGCGCAACGACCTACATGTGCTAATTCTATTAGACGGATGGCCGTGCCTTAGCTTTATAGTTTAATTTTTCGGGAAACGGTTAGACAACCGTTCCGTGTATATACTTGGTAGAAAATCTCCTTCCCAAGGATGGGGGAATTAATACATGCGTGTTTATAATATTAAGTCTCACTTAATATATTTTATTTCTCATTCCAAAATATAATTATTTTTCTCAAAAATAATATATTTTCTCTTCGCATAGTACTTTCCAAAATAATATGTTGACAATATCCGTATTTATGAATATTTCCGGATAATGCGTAAGTTACGTTTTGGCGATTAAATGGTAATAGTAATTACCGTTGTAACTTATATGTTTGTCGTATAAGCGTTTGTATTATTTTGGGTTCGACAAAGTTAGTAAATATTATTTTTACTCTAAAAATAATATTTATACATTTTCACAAAATAATCATAAACAGTGTTGTGAAAAATATATTTATCGAATAAATATTTATCACGTTTATTTTTGTGAAAACCCCACCTCCGAATATTTGTAAATAAAGTCATAGCGAAATATATTTGAAAATATGTCAAAAGTAGTCTAACACTTGTAAATAATTCTAAGTGTTAGATTTTAGAAAATTTCGCCAGAGTTTCCCCTGTAACTGGAGGTGGCCACGCTATCAAGCGTATCATTTTCTTTTACAAAATCATTTCAACACTTCTTTTAAATCAACCAATCAATTTCCAACACATTAAACAAGTTTCAACACTTCAAACTTGTAGACTAGTATGTAACATCACATTGTTACATGAACTTGTAGTTTTTCTAAAACTATTGTGTAGATCTCGTTATATTTAGTGGATCTATGTATAAAATAGTTTAGTCTTGCAAAAACCCCGTTTTTGGAATAAATCACTCTTTACAACTTCCCGACAATTTTTATAAAAATTGTTATTTTGTCGGATCTTTCGTTTCACAAGTGTTTATACACTTGTAGTTTGTAAAAATCATCTTTATTAACATGTCATCCAACTTATATAAAACATGATTTTCTCGACACTTGGTTCTACGAATATACCACCTGTACATACGTAGATCGGCTCGTTTTAAATACTATTTTACATGTCAAAACACTTTTACACAAGTTCATGTTTCCCGTGTGGTGGAGTTTCACCTTTTAACCCTTGTACAAAAGAAACAAGTGTATGTCAAGATTCGGGATCTTAACAAAGTCGGGTTAAACGATGATAAGAGCCACCACATCGTAGATCGGGTCTCTACAACCAACATATTCGAATACTACGACTTTTACACGCGTTATATGCTTTTAACCAACAATATTCGAGTTTTAGTAGACTTTTTAGATTCAAAAGATGGGTTACCGACTTTTAACCGTTAAAAATCCTTTTAACCACTTTAGATACGATCAAGAACAAGTTTTAAATGTTATACCTCTAGCTCGGGGCTAGGGAAGATCTTTGGCGAAAATGGCGTGGATAAAAGCAAATGAACGAGGTCCTCCAACTTCCGTTTGCTTCAAAGCTCCTAATGCGTGATCCCCGACACTTGTGTACAATTGGAATGGCAAGACAAGAACCGAAAGTATGATGGATGGGGGTGGGTGGTCACGGCCGAGAGGAGAGGAGGGCAAGAGAGAGAGTGAAGGTGAGATGGTGATGTCTTGTGTGTGTGTGTGTGTGTGGAGGGTTTTTATAGAGAATTCAAGTGCTATCGTCCATCGGTTTATGTCGTCTAGATATCCACGTAATCTAATTAAATAATCAAAAGGTGTACCCTTAGTTACAAAGGGACCAAACCGGCCCAAAAGGGGGTGGGGTCACCCGGTTGGATCTCGATCGTTCAGTTAGTGTTTAGTTTGGTTAAGTCGGTTACTTTTAGAGATTAACCCCGTTAGTTGTTTGATGCGTTATAGAGCGGGTGTTAGGGTAATCAGGGACCCTAACTGGCTCAGAAAAATACCAATAATATTTCTGGCAATATTTTTATGTTCCGGGTATAGTCCGGTTGTTCGGTTGGATAGTAATCCGTTAAAGTGCTTAAGTAATCCTTTAAGCGTCGTAAATAATATTTTTAGCGACACAATTTATTCTGCAAAGTTTCAGGAATATTTCCTCATGTTTTTGGCACTTTATTAGTTAGCTAGAAGCTAGTATGTAAATAAAAGTGCTGTGTTTTGTGCTTAGAGTACGTTTTAGGCACATCCAATCTCTATATCTTATTCCTAGAGACGCAATTATACAACCCTTGTATTTCTACACACACTATGGGTGCAGTAAAATATTTCTGGCTCATTCAGGCCTTTAGAGGCAGTGGTTGCCTGATGCTGGCTATATCAGCATGTTCAATAGGTTATCCGTTCAAATGCTACTGTGCTTTTGTGCATCATGTTTGTCACTAGAGTTCAGTAAGTAAATAATGTAGTGACGGAAATCAAAGTATGATGCAGATATGTACAAGTATCAACAATCAAGTAGCAATTTATCAGAAATCTCAGTTAAGCACAGTAATTAGGCAACAATTAATAGTTAATCAAGTCGTACGGATACCTGGTTTTGTGAGGGTTGTCACATCTTTCAACCAAACAAAGCTTTTTATTGAGTAGGAGTTTTTTTTTAAAGTTTAAAGCAAGATGCTACTAAAAGCTCCATGCCAAACATACCCTATATGTGAGAAGAAAATTTGAATAAAGAAACACTAAGTAAAGAGATAATTGTACCAAAGATTTCAAATGTCAAACAAGGGTAAAAAAGAAAGGTAAATTTACAAAAATCAAGGGTTTAATGAAACAAATGTAGTACAATTATTTGGTCAAATCGTTGAAAACTTTTTTTTAACGATGATTTTCTTGTATTAGGCTATCGCACTCATTAAATTAAAGAGACTCGTTACCTCACTCCGGCCAGACTATCTTGTCTTAACCGGGCCCACGCTGGCTTCAGAGTTTGGCTTGGGCGTTCCCCCGGGAAACCATATCGTCGGCTGCCACTTGACAATCGTTGTGCCACCACAAGAGAAGAACTCTCTGGCGTGACACACAGTGTGTCGAATACCCGGGTGGGCTCAAAACTTAATATTCCAAAAATTGAAACTTTTATCCGAAAAAACCTATAGATGTTTTCTTACCGTGTGAATGACCGACAAAAAAAAATTTAACGGCAAATTTGAATCACTACCTAATATTCCAAAATTAAAACTCCTGTCCGAAAAATCCTATAGATGCTTTCTTACAGTGTGAATGACCGACAAAAAATTTTCTAACGGCAAATTTGAATCACTAATGGGCCAATGGAGTATATCATCGTGTCACCAGCGGAACCACCCAATCATATCCATCTCCACTAAACAACAATATCTATACATCAATTCAAGCGAAAACCTAATAAATCTAGGAAAAACTCCCTTGTGTGAATCAAATCCAGAACCTAATGGTTTCTAAGCCTCATCGTCCCACCCCAAGATGTCACTAGACTATAATGCCATGAGTGAGTGACCGACAACTGAGATCATATAAACGTAACAATTCGGACAAAAATGGACTCGAACTAAAAAATGTCGGTTAAATGGAAACCAAAGGAGAAGGAAGTTAACCACATTGATTGAGCACCAAAAGTCATATGAGAAATATTCAACATATCAATTCATAAGGCTACCAACAAGATCAAACAAATTTGAGAAATAATGAGAATGACCCACTATAAAAAAAGTTATTGCAGATAATAGAAAAAGACAAATGTATATAGTGTGAAAGATCATATGACGTTGAAGGTCTCGCCATGTAAAGGATGACTCAATTCTGAAAGTGAAAACTTAAGTTAAAGGTTTATTGGACCATTTAAAGTGGTGGCTTGTGACGAAAACAACGTATAAACAATGGCAGACCCAAGAATTTTTTTCTGAGGGTGTGGGTGTATAGGGTTCAACCATATTTTCGAGGGATGCGATCGGGTTTTTTGCCTAAAAAATACACTAAATTCTTTTTTTCAAGAGGTGCGTCCGCCCACCCACCCGTAAAAGTAGGTCCGCCAATGCGTATCAATTGAAATTAGTCAACGAAAAGAGTTGATACATATCACCTTCCATGTTTCACATTTAGGAAAGCAATGTATGCGACTCAAGACCACACCAAGATTGATGAAAATATAAATTTAATTATGTTAAAGAATCGGCAACAATTCTGACCGAAAACGAATAATCAGTAAATATAAAAATAGATTTAGTGAAAGTGTAATGACGGCAGAAGAGACGCGACAACAAATAAAGGTTTAAAAGTTAGAAGATGATATGAAGAGGTTTCAACCTATAAATCGATAACAGTTCTCGTCCGAAAACGAATAACTAGAGGAATATAGAAATAGTTTAGTAAAAGTGCAATGACAAAAAAAAAAAAAAAAAAAAAAAAAAAAAAAAAAAAAAAGAGAGAGACACTAAGGTAAAAGTATAAAAGTTAGAAGATGATATGAAGAGGTTAGATGATAGAAAATCTCATGTAGCTGGGAGAGGTAGCACCAACATAAAATCAAGATTTTTAAAATATATTGTGATGTAATAATATAAAATATTGAGGCAGGTGATTATAAATTATACTATATTTATTGAAAGGTGTTGCGATGGTGATTTTATTTATACGACCTATTGTGATGTAATAATATAAAATATTGAGGCAGCTGATTATAAATTATACTATATTTATTGATATTTCACTTTTTTTTAAAGGAGAATTTTATAAACACAACCTCGGAAGGCCTCAAAGCAAGGATTTAACGAGCTATAACACCGAAATTACATCAATTCAAAGGAAAATTACACCAAGTTTTCCAATCAATAGTTTTCCATCTAGACCTATTACGAATCCAAAAGTAGGCCGTCGCTTTGATGTTCTCCACGATTTGAATAGGCCGCCGCTTCTTGTCGTTGAAAACACGTTCATTGCGTTCAATTCTAAAGCATCCAAATGGTAGTATAAACAATGCCTCTTAAGATGTACTTCGACTCCTTAGAAAGCGATTGAGACTCCGACATTTGAAGAAGAGCCGGAATATCAAACACGAAATTGTGGCTTAGCCTGCACCAATCTTCAATACGAAACCACACTTCATGCGAAAAAATACACCCGGTAAATAAGTGTAAAGTTGTCTCCATATCGTCTTGACAAAGGCTGCAACCGGTGTGTTGAATACTTACTCCCTGTTTGATGAGTTTAGCGATGGTGGGGATACGGTTCCGAGCGACCCTCCAAACCAGAATTTTACACTTCAGCGGCACCCAACCTTTCCATCTAATCCCATAACTACCGTCCCCCAAGGAGTTGCTTGCCGTAAGTCTTTTGGCTGACGCAACAGTGAATTGCCCGTCCTTTTTCACGTCCTTTCACTTAATTTTAAGACACTTTTACCAGGGACACTTTTTGTATTTAATAACTTTGATATTTATTGTAACATAGTTTTGTTATTTAATGCAATTTTAGTATTTAAACAAAAGTATTTAATGATTTTGGTATTTATGACATAATTTTGTAATTTAAGTGAGTTTTGGTATTTAAGCAATTAAAAACAATTAAACATAAATAAATGAACAAAAAAATAAGCATAACTCATGTTGTTACTAATTCGATCTTTTAAGTAATTCCGAACCTAGCAAAATCGAAACAATGATAAACAAACGAAAAAGTAGTACCACGCTTTAAATTGTTGATTCCACCGCTAAGTAATTCATAACCTAGCAAAATTGAAACAGTGATAAACAAACGGAAAATGAGTACAACGCTGTAAATAGTTGACTCCACCGCAACAATTCTCCACCGGTTATATTTCAAGTAAAAAAAAGGTAAAAGAAGGAAAAACATAAAAAAAATAGTATAAAAGTTGTAAATAGAAATTTATAGGGCCACAATTGTTTTAGTTGTCAAACCCTTTGAATTTTCAACGCAAAGCTTTTAGTAGGGTAATTGGGACCGTATTTAGAATGAAGAGAAAAAAATATCTTGATGTCAAATCATAAGGTAGAGTCATAGAGAGAATAGGGTTAGAGAACCCCAAAATTCGATGATTCCAAGCTAGAATGTGTGTCCCAAACATCAACTAGAGGCAAGGTTAAAATCTGGTTTATACCGGCCGATTAACCGGATGTCAGAACCTTGGCCGACACGAATCACACCAGTAAATTAAGGGAACGACAAAGAAGTTGTATCGCCGGTAAATTAGGTTATATCAGTTTAAACCGGTATACTTGTTCAAAGGTTAAAATTTGGACTTTTAATCTTTATGGGCAAAAAAGATGACGATTTACCTTCTTAGTAAAACTTAGCGCCAAAATAGGTACGCACCAATAGTGAATCTTTAGATTATTTTTTTTTATTATTATGGATTAATTTTTGGAATATTTTTTTTACTATGAAATGATATAGTTTTGGATTATTTTTTGAGTTGAAATTATATTATATGGATTTATAGGGTTAATTAGTCAACTCAGTTGAACCGCCCGATACAACCTCGTTCAACCGATTGATCCATCTTTTGAAATTCAAAGTTATAATATTCTTTATTTTAAACTATTAAAAAATAAGTGTATTTAATTATTTATATTGAGATGAACTTGTGTTACGAAGATTTGTCATGATACGTATTAGTCCTATCATTTTTTATAAGCTCCAGATGTGTTCATCTTAAATGATTATTTTTTGAAAACCATAATAACTCCCCCATGGTGTTGTATACACATGTGACAGTTTTTTATATTAAATTTTAGAAAGACAAATAGGGATAGAAGATAATAATAACATGGGTTTGCGTGGTCAGACTGACACAAAGGAGGTTTGAACCCTTCTCTAACCCACTTCAACATTAACCCCATTTTGGAAACACCAAGCATGGCTTCTCTCTCTTATTTCACAAACTAAAAAAATTATATTATAAGATACATACATTTTATTTTATATACATACAAAAGGCATAGAGAAAAATAGTATTAGACAGCCTGACACTTCCCTACTGATTCAGTTAAATTAAATTACGTTGTTGCCATGTTTAAATTTACAGAACCAAGAACTCTCGTATTACAAACTCAAAAGAATTATGAATGATGTAGCTTTTGATCAATAATATAATATAATATAATGTTAAAACGATTTAAGGTGTATTATGAATACTGTAGCTTTTGATCAATAATAAATAAATATTTGTAATTGTAATTTGTAATAGTGTCATGTTAAAACAATTTTTGGAATTTACAATTTTGAAAATTATACCTTATTTTATTTATGTATATATTTTGAAAATGATTATTTTTTTTTATTTCAAAAGTGTATCTTCATGTTATATTTAAGGGTAAATTACATTTTTCGTCCTTTATGTTTGTAGCGGTTTCAATGGATGACCTTTAACTTTCATAATTACAATCAAAATCCTTTATTTGAAAAACTCATTACACATTTCGTCCTTTAGCACTAACTAGGTTAAAAATTTTAGTTAAGTCTGGTCACTTAAGGGTATTCTGGTCATTTCACACTTTTATTTAAAATGTATCTAAATTAAAACAACCACCACTGACAGTTACGACCACCACCATCACCCCACCGCCAACCACCACCATCTGCTGCCAACCATCACCACTACTCCCTCCTGCCATACATATGTATTAATTACATTAAATAAGCGAGAGAAATAGGAACATAAACAACAGAGAGAGACGCAAATATGAAATTCGTTGAGCGCTTAATCTCCAAGTCTTCAATGAACCTACCATCGTCGTTGTCTCCCTCTCACTGTTAGGACACCATTTTGTCTAAAATAAAAAAAAATCTTGGAACTAAATAATAAGATTTAAAGGGTCAAATGTATACCTTTCTAATTTTCTAAGAATGTATCACTGATATTGGTTCTTTTCTTCATATGTCGATTTTTTCTTGTCTTCATATTGACATTTGGCCATCTCCACAGAGCAACAGAAGGTGAAATCTAATAATACTATCAACAGAGCTTATCCACTAAACTTGCAGCTCACATGAGAATACCAACAGAATGTGGTGTTTGAATGTGTTTTTTAAAAGTAATCATAGGACATCCAATACTCAGATCAAACAACCATTTGCGATAAAACGGTTTGTAGAAGATATTGCTTAGAGCAGATCTGAAACAGATGGTGAATTGGAAAAACGACCAAGGGCGGTGGCACGCTTCAGATGACCGGTGGCAGCCGACAAGCACGCTCAATTCACCACCACCGGAAAAACTACTAGTGGCGGAGGCATCCGACGACAATGAGAGGATTCAGGTGGGATATGGTGGTGGTGGACTGGTGGTGGTGGTGGTGATGGAGGTTAGTTGAAGATAGACAGAGAAAGGAGAGAGATATTCTAGGGCTAGGAATGGGGAATTGGGGAAATTAGGGAAATTGGAGAAATTGATGTGTATATATATTTTTTGGCATTATTATTAATAAACACTTTAAATAAAAACATGAAATGACCAGAATACCCTTAAGTGAATAGACTTAACTAAAATTTTTAACCTAGTTAGTGCAAAAGGACGAAATGCGTAATGAGTTTTCCAAATAAAGGATTGTGATTGTAATTATGAAAGTTAAAGGTCATACATTGCAACCCGCTACAAACATAAAGTACGAAAAATGTAATTTATCCTATATTTAATACATTTCACTCTTTCAAATGTGTAGTGTTGATATCACTCTTTTTTTTCCTAGTATAGCTTCTTGTTAAAAGTAGTGTTACTATTTTCTCTAATTCATATTATAAACATATTGGACATATTGGACTTATATCTGTTATTGGGCTTTATCAATTATTGGGCTGTTATGGTTGTTATTAGTCTATTAGTTGTTAACAGACTTTGTTATGGGCTCAAGGTTGTTTTGTATCATCTTTGGAAGTACAAGGGTTAAAGTGTAACTTGAGCTTGGATCTGGATATATAATAGAAGAGAGAGAAGGTTCAGATCAGTTGTGATATTTTCTAGGGTTTCACTTGTTCACTTGTGCTCTCTGTGTGATTCGTACACGGCGTCTGGTGTTGAAGATCATCATTTGAAGTTGATCGTCGTGTGGTTTAGATCTCTGTGTTGAGATCATTGTTGTATAAGAGATTGTGTTAATCTCTTCGTTTATATCCTTTTATATTTCTTGTATTTTTTGTATTGTTCAAGTTTATGTTCAACAGATCTCTTCAATCTGTTGAACCTGTATCTTGTATTATTAAGATCTCATACTTTTGAGATCTAGGGTTTGGTTGGGTTATTTTCGGGTTGGATAATTAATAAAGTTTTGTCACTGATTTTGTCACTATTTCTGGTGTTTTGTATATTTCTGTTTGAGATTGTGTTAGATCTGTACCAATTTTACATGGTATCAGAGCTTGAAAGCTCTTTTACTCAGATCTAAGTCTTCCGCTGTTAGATCTTGTATAGATTTGTTCTGATATTTGTTTGTTTCTTGTAGATCTGTGTTCTTTCATCTGATCTTGGGAGTGTAACGGTGTGGATCTTAACACTGTTCTTGGGATTCGTGTGGAGGCTGTGTTGGTCTCTGAAACCCTAGAAGGATTCAGAGCAAACTAACCAGTGTTTGTTCTTTGTTCTTGGTGTTGACTTGTAACCCTAGAAGGTTACAGTCTTCATCGTGTGTGAAGATATTGCACCCACTGTGAGATCTTTCCTTCTCTCTGTAGTTAGTTTTCTGTTTTTTGATGGTTGATTAGTTGAAGTCGGGGTAGTGAGGACCGGCACCATTGTTGCTTGTTATTGTTTGTTTTTTGATTGTCTGTCTTTGTGGTTTTTTTTCTTTTAGGGTTTTGGCTCCTGTATTAAGACTTGTTCAGGCACTATAAGTGATGAACCTGAAATCTGGACACTGATACAGCTTCGCCATAGTGTGTTGTATTTCTGTTTTGTCTGTCGCTTTGTTTGTGAGTCTTATCTGTCTTCTTGTTGTGGTGTGTTCTTCTTCTTGATCTTGTGTGTTATCATGGTTGATGCTAGTACGTCTCAGACCTTGATTAGCAAGTTAGATATTGGAGATCCTTTGTATCTTCATCCTAGTGATTCTAGTGCCTTAACTATTGTTAGTGTTAAACTAAAAGGTACTGAGAACTATTCTGTGTGGTCAACTTCTATGAAGTTAGCTTTAGAAGCTAAAAACAAGTTTGGGTTTGTTAATGGGAAATGTAAGAGATCCACAGAGGATCTTGTGCTTGCTAGTCAATGGGATAGGTGTAATTCTGTGGTGTTAACTTGGCTGTTAAACTCTGTGTCTGAGGAACTTTTCTTAGGTCAAGTGTTTTCTAGTCTTGCTTCAGAGGTTTGGGAGGATCTAAAAGAAACCTATGACAAGATAGATGGTTCTGTGGTTTATGATTTGTTCAAAAAAATTAATTGTATCTCACAAAATGGTTCTACTGTGGCAGATTATTATAATAGGTTAACTACTATGTGGAAACAGTTTGATGCTATGCTTCAACTGTCCACATGTTCTTGTAAAGCAGCAAAAGATTACAATGATTTTTCTATGTTAATCAAATTAATGCAGTTTCTAATGGGGTTAGATGATGTTTATCAACCAGTTAGAACAAATCTGTTAACCAGAGAAGTCTTTCCATCTGTCAAGGTTGCTTATTCTGTGGTTTCTAGGGAGGAATCACATAGACTGGCTAGTAGTGGGTCAAAAGGACAGAATGTATCATTTGTGTCTAAACCAAATCAGTCATTTGAGTCTAAGAAGAAAACAACTAATCAAAGAGGACCTAATCCAAACTTAAAGTGTACACATTGTAACATGATTGGTCATACTATTGATAGATGTTTTGAGTTAATTGGCTATCCACCAGGTTTTAGAAAAAAATCTAATACTGTATCTGGTAAAACGAATAAGTCAAATGTTGCTGTTGGTTCTTCTACTAGTATGTCTACTTCTGGTTTACCTTTTACATCTGAGCAGATAGCAAAGTTGTTAAGTTTAGTTGGTGAAAAGTCTGGTGTGGAATCAACAAGTGTAGGAGGTGAGTCTTGTATTGTTAATAATTGTGTTAGTTGTTCCAGTTCTTTGTTTTATGGAGGTGTGTTTAGCTGGATTGTTGACTCTGGGGCAAGTCAACACATGATAAATAATGATAAGGATATGTTTAATACTGTTGATGTTTCTGAGTTTGACATTAAAGTAGGTCATCCAAATGGAACTAATGTTAAAGTGTTAAAAATTGGGAATGTCAAGTTAACAAATGATATTGTTTTAAAAGATGTGTTTTATGTCCCAGAGTATCATGTAAATTTATTGTCTGTTCATAGACTTGCAAGAGATAATGATATAAAAGTGGTGTTTAATGAGGATAGTTGTGTGTTACAGGATTCCAAATCAAAGAAAGTCCTGGTGACTGGTAGTCAGGACAGTGGTCTTTATTTTGTTGGAAAAAATGGTAATTCCATGAATGTGTGCTTTAATAGTTATGTTAAGGCAAATTTGTGGCATAGTAGATTAGGCCACCCTTCTGATCAAGTCCTAGCTGTGTTAAAAGATCATTTTGATGTTAAAAGCATTGAATATGGTCCTTGTGATGTGTGTCATAGGGCAAAACAAGTAAGAGTTCCTTTTCCACTTAGTGAGCACAAAACAAAGTCAGTAGGAGAGTTAATTCATCTTGATGTTTGGGGACCCTATAAAGTTACAAGTTATGAGGGTTTTAAATATTTTTTAACTATAGTTGATGACTTCTCTAGAACTGTTTGGTATTACATGTTGATGAATAAAACAGAAGTGTTTGAAAGTGTGTGTAGTTTTTATGAATTGATCTTAACACAGTTTGAGACAAAAGTAAAAATTATAAGAAGTGATAATGGAACAGAGTTTGTGAATAATCAGATGAATTTATTTTGTAAAAACAAAGGTATTTTGCATCAAACATCATGTTCTTATACACCACAACAGAATGGTGTGGTGGAAAGAAAGCATAGACATCTTCTTAACACAGCTAAAGCTTTGTTGTTTCAGAGTAATTTGCCTCTTAGGTATTGGTCTGATTGTGTTTTAACTGCTGTTTACTTAATCAACAGGTTACCATCATCTGTTTTAAATGGTAGGAGTCCTTATGAAGTTGTTTATGGTTTTAAACCCTCACTTATTCATCTAAGGAACTTTGGTTGTTTATGTTTTAGTACTGTCTTAAGTGAGTCTGATAAATTTGCTTATTATGCTGATAAGTGTGTTTTAGTTGGTTATTCAAATGTTAAAAAGGGATATAAGTTGCTGTGTTTAGATAGTAAAAAGGTGTTTTATTCAAGAGATGTGAAATTTTATGAAACTGTGTATCCTTTCAAATCTATTTTGAATAAAAGTCAAGGTACAAATTCTAACATTGAGTTAAATCAGATAAATTTTTTTGATATTACTGAAACAAAAACACCTGAAGTTCCTGTAGTTCCCAATGATGAAGAGGGTACAGCTGGTGTTCAAGATCACTACAGTGATGATCAGCCACCAGTGTTGCCCTCTACATCTGCCACTGTACCTAATGTTGATAGTGTACAACATGGGGATGAACAGTTAGGTAGTAGTTTGCAAGGTAACACTGATGGGGCAGAGGACATTGTAGGATCTCATGATGAGACCAACCCATCTGAGGGACAGGTTACAAGGAAATCTTCTAGGAAAGTTGTTTTTCCACAAAGATTTAATGAGTTTGTTGTTGAAGGAAAAGTAAAATATGGAATTGAAAAAGTTGTAAACTATGCTAGTTTATCTGTTGACAATTTGTGCTTAGTTTCTTCTTTGAACAAATCTGTTGAGCCTAGCTCATTAATGAGACTATTAGAGATCCTAGGTGGATAGAAGCTATGAATAAAGAGATGGAAGCTCTTAATAGAAATAATACATGGGTTGTTGTTGATTTACCTAAAGGTAGAAAACCCATAGGCTGTAAATGGGTATACAAAATAAAATATAAAGCCAATGGGGAGGTTGAAAGGTATAAGGCTAGGCTGGTAGCAAAGGGTTTTAACCAAAAGGAGGGAATTGATTTTGGAGAAACATTCTCTCCAGTTGTTAAAATGGTAACTGTAAGAATTGTATTGAAAATGGCTGTAAATAATGGATGGCCTTTGTATCAGCTTGATATAAACAATGCTTTCTTGTATGGGTCATTGTCTGAAGATGTGTATATGACATTACCTTTAGGATATTTTAACGAAGATAAAAATAAGGTGTGTAAGCTTGTTAAGTCCCTTTATGGACTTAAACAAGCCCCCAGAAAATGGAATGAAAAACTAACTTCTGTGCTTCTTGATATGGGTTTTACCCAAAGTCTATGTGATCATTCTTTGTTCATTTTGAGTAAAGGTGATATTCTTGTTGTTCTGTTAGTTTATGTTGATGACATAGTAGTTACTGGAAACAGTTCTACTGAAATTACTAGGGTTAAAAGGTGTTTAAGTGAAAGTTTCTTGATAAAAGATTTGGGTGTGCTTAAATATTTTCTTGGTATTGAGGTTTTGTATTCAGGTGAATCTGTTTGTTTGTCCCAACGAAAATATTGTCTTGAACTTTTGAATGAGTTCGGATATCTTGGGTGCAAACCTGTTGGGACTCCTATTGAACAGTCACATGTTATTACAAACAAGGTTGATAAGGACAAAAGTTTTTTAGAAAATATTAGTGGTTTTCAAAAGTTAATAGGTAAATTGATATACTTGTCTTTGACACGTCCTGATATAAGTTATGCTGTACAGTTTTTGAGTCAATACATGCACAAACCATGTCAGTCACATCTGGACATTGCTCTAAGATTGTTAAGATACTTAAAGCAAAGTCCAGGAAAGGGTGTTATGTTCAGGAAAACAGGTAATTTTGATATATCAGGTTTTGTTGATTCAGATTGGGCTAAGTGTTTGTCAACCAGGAAATCAGTCACTGGTTTTGGCATATTTCTTGGAAATACTCTTGTGTCTTGGAAAAGCAAGAAACAAGGTTTTGTTTCAAGATCTACTGCTGAGGCTGAGTACAGGGCAATGTGCTCTGCTACTTGTGAAGTAATGTGGATTAAAAATGTTTTATCTGAGTTAAGAATAAATTGTACATTACCTGTTTTACTGTTTTGTGATAGCAAATCTGCTATCTTAATTTCACAAAATCATGTGTTCCACGAAAGAACAAAACATTTTGAATTGGACTTGCATTTTTTGAGAGAAAAAATTGCAAGTGGCATTATTGACCCACAAAAAATTGCATCTGAAAACCAGATTGCAGACATTTTCACTAAAGGTTTAAGTGTTGCCCAACATGAGAGTTTATGTGAAAAATTAGGTTTGTACAATATGTTTAGTGCATGAATTATGGGGGGTGTTAAAAGTAGTGTTACTATTTTCTCTAATTCATATTATAAACATATTGGACATATTGGACTTATATCTGTTATTGGGCTTTATCAATTATTGGGCTGTTATGGTTGTTATTAGTCTGTTAGTTGTTAACAGACTTTGTTATGGGCTCAAGGTTGTTTTGTATCATCTTTGGAAGTACAAGGGTTAAAGTGTAACTTGAGCTTGGATCTGGATATATAATAGAAGAGAGAGAAGGTTCAGATCAGTTGTGATATTTTCTAGGGTTTCACTTGTTCACTTGTGCTCTCTGTGTGATTCGTACACGGCGTCTGGTGTTGAAGATCATCATCTGAAGTTGATCGTCGTGCGGTTTAGATCTCTGTGTTGAGATCATTGTTGTATAAGAGATTGTGTTAATCTCTTCGTTTATATCCTTTTATATTTCATGTATTTTTTGTATTGTTCAAGTTTATGTTCAACAGATCTCTTCAATCTGTTGAACCTGTATCTTGTATTGTTAAGATCTCATACTTTTGAGATCTAGGGTTTGGTTGGGTTATTTTCGGGTTGGATAATTAATAAAGTTTTGTCACTATTTCTGGTGTTTTGTATATTTCTGTTTGAGATTGTGTTAGATCTGTACCAATTTTACACTTCTAACTTTTGGCTTTATCATAAATAATTTAATAAAGATACTATAGTTTCTAACTTTTGGCTTGATAAATAATTTATGTAGATGTTTCTTGTTAAGTTATCTAAAAGTTGATATGCGAAAATCAAGATCATCAGAAACATTAAAAGAATCTCAACAAAGAAATACTTCTTAATTCTTTTTTAATATTTGTTAAAAGCAAATATAATGCTACTTCTTTAATAATTAAAAAAAAAATCCAGATGACTTAGACACCCACATTAGGAGACAAAAGCTAAGGAGGTATATGAGAGCTAAGACTATCATGATAAGAGAAAAATCTTTGGAAAGATTTTTAGTAGATTAATCCTCATCTCTATCTGATCACCAACTTATCTCCAATGCTCACGGATTTTGCTATAGAAATCTATATCAAGTTGTATGTAACTGAATTTTGTTACTTTATATGAAAATGATATGATATATAAACATGAAAAATGATATGATATTTATAATATCAAGACACAAATATACACAAGATGCAATATATAGAAACATAAATTGATATATACGTTTTACTTGATTTTGTGTGATGTATTCATAACACACCCTAAATAACTTGGATACTACATTGACAAGAATTTTTGTCATTGATGATAATTTGTGCCTGTCTACAAGGTTTTCGAGTTTGTGGAACAGGTTTTTCTGAACGATGGGCACTTCCAGGTTCAATGTATAAGAAAGCAACAATTACGTACAATGTAATACGGGTATTAAGTTGTGTCTTCTATATTTATTTTTTTAACAACTACTTCACTATCTTTTGAAAAATGGGTAAAGTTATTTTAAAAGCCTCCTACAAATAAGAAGTGTACAAACACATAATGGATCACAAAATATAATACAATGTCGAGCAAAATATAAAACATTGACGAAAAACATAACACCGCGTTGAAGAAAAAAGACACGATGTCACCAAAAAAAAAAAAAAAAACACAATCTATACTATATAATAAAAGAAACCAACTTTGGGACACATGTCATTCATTTAAGCCATCTATTTTTTAGTTTTTTCCTCTTTATCCTACTTAATTATAAATAATTAATATTAATTAAAAGATAATTATAAAATTAAATTTAATATAAATTTAAACAATTCGTATAGGATTAAAATCCTATTATAATCAATAATTATTTATTATTTACAAAATTAATAAAATAGGTTGTTGAGGACTTATATTTAACTTCAAATTTCCATTCCGTAACCATTTAAATTATGAGTGTATTATAATCCCTAATGATTGTTCAAAAACAATATATAAATAAATAGATAAATACGTACTATAGCTTAAATATATATTTTTGTATGATAAAAAATCTATACTATGTAAGATAATATATAAAATAATATTATTGTTGTATAGAAGATCATCTATACCTATACTATATACAGTGGCGAAGCTTTACCCGAATGACCAAGGGGGAGGGGTTGAAAACGTATATACCAAAAAAAAAAATTATAGAACCGGGGGGTCGAAAACATATATACCCAAAAATTTCTATACGAAAACCGTATATATAACACTACTGAGCGAAAAGTTCGGGGGGTCGGACGCCCCTCCCTGCCGCTTCTATACTGCGCAACTGACTATATAATAAAAGAAACTAATGAGGGGACACATATCATTTATTGTAGCCATATATATTTTAGTTTTTTCCTCTCTATCCTACTTAATTATAAATAATTAATATTAGTTAAAAGATAACTATAAAATTTAATTTAATATAAATTTAAACAATTCGTATAGGAGATAATATAATATTTTGAAATATTATTAGATTTCAAAATTATTTATCCTGAAATTAACAAAAGACATACACTAAATATAAACTAATATAATGTAAATGATTTATTTATTTTATTAAACTAAAGTAGTTAAGGTAGAACCCATATAAAAAAATGTTTATAAGGGGTAAACAAAAACATTAATCAATATTTTTTTGGTTCTATACTTTTATTTTCGTGTTCATCTCTCAACTCAAATGCGGTATTCACTATGTTTACGTGACATTTATAAGAACAATCACCCAATCCATCATATATCGAGTATATCCATTAGTTTTTTTAAAGATATAATTTTTTATTAGATTTGTTCAACCCGTGTAATAAATGAGGTTTTTTAAAGATATATTTTTTTATTATTTACTATACAAAATTACATTTTATACAACTCGTGTAATACACCGGGTTTCTAAAAATTATTATGATCTAAAATTAGATTTATTCAATCTGTATAATACACATGGTATATAAAGATATAACAAGATATAATTTTTTATTGATTGGTATATAAAATTATATGTGCTCAACCCGAGGTTCTTAAAAATGTAATTTTTTTCATTATTTAATATAGAAAATTAAATTTACTCAACCCGTACAATACACGAGGTTTTTAAAGATATAATTTTTCTATTATTTAATATAAAAAATACATTTATTTCCAATGTAATAAACGGGATTTTCAAAGATATATTGTTTTATTATTTGGTATAAAAAATTACATTTATCCAACCCGAGTATTACACGGGGTTCTAACCTAGTACGCCTATATAGAAAAAACACAATGATAAATAAAAAGATACAATGTTGTAAATAAAAAGTCTAAAATCTACAAGCTAAACATCTAAAAACATAAACTTAAAATCTAACATCGTAGAGTTCGATAAAACAGTTATAATGTAGCTTAAAAAAGGCCAATTAGAGTCCGTTTAAAACTCTTCTTACAATATTTTTTTGAGAGACTTTGTATCAAAAATAACAACTTCATCGAAGTTGTATCCACATTGTTTGTTGTTAATTTGATAACTATTTAGAATTAGAATGACCGTACCCCACCCCACCCCACCCCACTCATTAAAACTTCTATATAAAAACTAGCGATAACTCATAGTCTTTCTTCCATGCACACTTGAGTTTGTTTGATCACCTCCAAGTGTCTTTATTTTTCTCATCTTCTCCATTATTTTTCTCCCCATAACTTGTCGGAATCATTCAACACCTTCATATATACCACTTTCACACGAATACCACTATATCAAACCATCTACTATCTTAGTTATCACCTCATCTCTTTGCAAACTCATCCATGTCTACCTCAAGATCACGCTACCGACAAACCAGACCATCGAGGATCACCGACGATCAAATCGCGGATCTCATATACAAGTTACAACAACTCATTCCTAACGATCATCGTCGCAAGGTTTCGATCTTAAGTATTTCTTATCGTCTACATGAACACTAATAAAAGTACATTGAATTAGCAACTTCAGTTTACAAGTGTTGTGTATCACACATTTGCATTAAAGATATTACTTTAAGTACTAGTTTTGTTTATATTAATAGTACATAGTTTTTTGAACATAGTTTTTTGAATAATTAAAATACTAATAATGTGTAGGGTTCAAGTGCAAAGGTATTGGAGGAGACATGTAGTTACGTTAGAAGTTTACAGAGAGAAGTTGAAGACTTGAGTCAAAGGCTATCAGAGCTTTTGCAGTCCATGGACACCAACAGTCCACAAGCAGCCATCATTAGAACCTTACTTATGTCACCCTAGCTAATATATTTATTTATCTCTATATATGTTATTTGATCAATGTCATTTTGATTTCTTCTGCATGTACGTACATTTTCCTTGAGTATGTTCAATTGCTAAGAATTTCTCAAAACATACACACAATATATATAGGATTGTGTTTATACATACCAATTTTTTTTTTTTAAATAAGAACTTAATTATACGTAATATTTTAAAGATATTATGAGAAAGGAAAAAAAATGTGATTATGTGGCCAGGTAGCAGTCTTAGTCTTATGTCTCTCTATAAAAGAAACAAAGGATCATAATTGTTTTCTTTAGTATCCCTTGATGTATTTATAAAATATATAGATAAAATGCAATTATAATAATAGGGTTGAGTTATTATACGTAGTCTTATAAATTTATAAATCTAGAAAGGGACAAAAATACAATAAATAATTAAATATAACACAATGCTAAGCAAAATATAATACAACGACTTCGAAAAAAGTTACAATGAATAGCAAAAAAGGCACGGTGACGAAAAAAAACATAATGTCAAATAAAAGACACAATAATCTGAAACAAAAATCATATAATTAGAACCTAAAAATCCAAAAGCGAAAACCTAAAGTTCGAGGAGATGGTTTCAGCGCTAGAATGAGTTCAATTGGTGTCCGTTTGATACTCTTCTTACGACTTCTTGTTATATGAGATTATGTATTTGAACCAAATCCTATAATAATGATGGTTGGATGTTATTTTTTTCTTTGAATTAACATAAGAAATTATAATTTATTATGATAAATGGCTAGTTGCAAAAGACAAATTGTTATTTCCATGCACATTAGAAACATGGCTTGAAATAATATACATTTTAATCATTTAACAATTTGGATGGGATAACATTTCAAACATAACAGAATTTTAATTTGATCTTCTAATCATTTTATTAAGAAAACGAAATATTCTCATAAAACATATTTTGAAAGCAACTGTCATCATATTATTGAGTCAAACAAATAATCCCCAATCTTTGAATCTGCAACATGTTTTGGTACAAGTTCGTTTGTAAAATATTATTAATTATAAAGAAATATCACATGCGCAACTATTACTAAATTGATGCACTAACACACGACAAAATATGCATAATATAAGAATATGAATATATATGGGAAGGGTAAGGATATGGTAAAAAGTGTCTAAAATGTAAGAAGGGTAAGAAGTGTTTTAAACCATTGGATATTTGATCTAATGGTTGAGATTAATAGGGTATAAAAATGTAAATTGTGTTTTAATTAGAGGGACCTTATGTAAAATTGAAGGGCAATAGTGTCTTTTTCAATGTTTGAAATATGGTAACCATATCATACACGACCAAAAACTCCTACATTCACTCATTTTTCCTTAAATATAGGAATTAATGATTCACCTTAATTGTAGGAGGTCTTTGGTTACATATTCGTCATACATTATCATAAAGAGAACTGTAATCAGATTCATGGCGTGGTGTTTTAAAACAACTGGATAAAATTGACTATGATTCAAGTCATGGTATTTTATCTGGAGACATTGTTCATGGCGTGGTGTTTTAAATATCTATGATTCAAGTCATGGTGTTTTATCTGGAGACATTGTTCATGGCGTGGTGTTTTAAACATCTATGATTCAAGTCATGGTGTTTTATCTGGAGACATTGTTCATGGCGTGGTGTTTTATCAATACAAAACATTCCCAGATTTTAAAACACCATGACTATGATTCAAGTCATGATGTTTTATCTGGAGACATTGTTCATGGCGTGGTGTTTTAAACATCTATGATTCAAGTCATAGATAAAACACCACGCCATGAACAATGTCTCCAGATAAAACACCATAACTTGAATCATAGTCAATGTCTCCAGTTTTTTAAAACACCACGCCATGAACAATGTATGATTAAAAGATGTTGAGATTAAAAGATGATGAAGAATATAAAACAATTAGATGTATAATGTTTCCTAAAATTTCTCCTAATTCAAAATTCGATTCAAACCTTAAAAAACTCATCGGCAGTTTTTTTTTTTTTTTTGGCAGTTATTCTTGGAAATCAATTAAATGATAAAAATGTCAAATTACTAATATACCCTTTTGAATTAATTAGGATAAAGGACACTTGTCATTCCCAAATTATTTCTCACACTTCTCACAAAAGTCCCACTTTTTACCGGATCCTCTACCTATATGGGAAAATTCACGTAATAGCAAATAAGCAAGTTTCATAACGGTTCAGTTTAACTTAAATTGAAAAAATAAATAATTACTATATAGTAATCAAAGATTTATATGTGTTCCTTTTAAGTGATTTTTTTAATTAACATTTATTTTTACATAAAAAAGCACAATATTGAAACATGTGGAAATATTTATTAAGAAACTTAGTAAGTTAGTATATATATTACAAAGTTGACACATATATAGTCGTGTGTAATATTGATCATTATATACTAAAATTAAACACAAGAATAAACAAACATCAAAACTATAAATAAAATGTGAGACTTCAATTCATGTATGATAAATTAAACAAATGAGACACAAATGTGAATAATTGAAATGAACAACAATTAGAAGCATAGCCCAAGTTACAATAATTTCCAAAAAAAATGGGAAGAAGAGAGGGGGATATAAAGTAATCAATAAAATAAACAAAGTGATTTGTTTACAATCATCCTTCTATAGGAATCAAATTACTTCTGATTCATACTAATTATAAAAAAAACTTGATGCATGAATATGGGGCACAACTAATATAAAGTTGATGCACTAAAACTAATGTACTTGATGCATGAATATTATCGTTGTGCATCAATTTTATACAATAAAAGCCGATACATAATCCGTACGAAAAATAACGAAATGATTGAAATATAATCCACCTGAATTGTAATTTCACCATAAAAAAACGTTTATAAAACCCATCTTTGTAATAAGTGTCATCTTTATATCTTAGCTAAATCACACATCATTTTAAATTTATGAACTTTTATATATGATTCAATATTTGAGTAAATTGTTTGTTTAGTACTTCTTGTAAACCAGGAGCATCAGGGGCGCGCAGCTTTGTGGGGGGGGGGGGGGGGACGGGACCCCGAACTTTTCGTTCAGTAGTGTTCGGTATGTAGTTTTTGTATAGATTTTTTTTAGGTATATACGTTTTCGATCCCCGATTTTATATTTTTTTTAGGTATATACGTTTTCGACCCCCCGATCGAAAATCTCAAGCTTCGCCACTGGGCAACATAATATATAAGAACTCAGAAAAGAGTTGAACATAGGGATATTCATTATATTTATGAACTTTTGTGTATGATTTTAGTTTTTAAATATTGTAATGTAATTAACGAGCTATGGTCTGTCGGTTACATGTGTTTCTCGAGCCCACCCATATGTCTTCAAATGTAAGTCCACATGGAAAGCAGTCAATAATGCTTGCTATTTCAACATCAAGTAAACAACAATGTTAAGAACACCATATACTAGGAAATGAATACGACATTGGATGGTTGCAATTAGTCAATGCATTGTTTCAGCCAACTTTATTGTAATCATAAACTTTATGATTTAGTAAACAACAATCATCCAAAATGGCATGTAGCTAACTGATGAATGTTTTCTATCTCTCAAATTGGTGAGGGTTCACTTAAGTCCCATTATGAGTAAATGATGTGATCTAGGAGTAGTTATAGAGGTGTGTGAGTTTGACGTTATAAAAAAGTAAACAAAAACCTTGTTAGTAATATTTAATTCTTTTATTATATATAGCTTTCTATATTTAACCCACTGGTCCAATTAAAAATATCATCTTTATACTAGAACTAGTATATATATATGAACCCACATGTTACTGCGAGGTGTTGATGTGGCTAGAAATTTGTAAGGTTTGATTTTGAATGAATTTTATGTGAAAGTAAAGATGAAAATAAACACCTCACAACGTCATATTTGAATTTGAATAAAATTTACATAAAAGTGTTAAAGAAAATAAGCATGTTACAAATTCTTATACTATAACTAACAACAACAATAGCAACAACATCAGAAGCAACAACACTAACAACAAGAAGAATTTATTCTCTTTTAGTTTTCAGAGCTTTTATATTCGACCTATCGATCCCACTGAACG
Source organism: Helianthus annuus (assembly GCF_002127325.2). Lineage (NCBI taxonomy): Eukaryota > Viridiplantae > Streptophyta > Magnoliopsida > Asterales > Asteraceae > Helianthus > Helianthus annuus. Next base: position 192,439,517 of record NC_035449.2, on the reverse strand, counting down.
TTTCATTAGTATAGTTGTTTATATTATTTTCATAACACGTTCCACCGATTCTAATTTTATAGATATTTTTACGTAAAACTAGTTTGTTACCAGAATTTGACTCACTAAACTTTTAGTGTTCTATATTTTTGTTAGAATCTGAGTTTCTTATTGTTAAAAACAATGGTATTGTGATGATTCAATAACAGAAACAACAAGAACAACACAAAATAGCGACAAAACAAAGTGACAAAATCTTATTTAACCCAAACCAAAAAAGTACCCCCCAAACCCTAGATCTTACAATCGTAAGATCAATACAAAGAGGAACGATACAACCAGACTTGATGATCATCCACTGATGATCATCTATACCAACAAGTACAGCAGATCTCTCCAACAGATGAGAGAAGACAAAGTACAACCGGAGATACAACCGGAGATAACAAACCCTAGATCTAAACAGAGAAACGTAACAATAATTGGGAGTGAATAATGATCAAATGAGAGAGAAAGTGACTTTTATACTCCTGCTGATCAACAGATTCACTTAGCACCATGAAGTATCAGATTGTCCAAAATACACCCCTGCAAGTTACAACGGACTACCTCCAAAATATCTGGCCCATGAATCTGTTATAACAACTTAAACAATAATAACGATCAGTAGACACAACCCACATATTAGGCCCAATAAATAAAACAGTATAACCCAAATTGAATGAACAGCCCAGTATCTTTTAACACTCCCCCTTCATTCAATTGGGTTTAAACAAATCCAATAATCCCAAACGATCACAAAAACCATTATGTTGAGTAATACTCAACCCTTTTGTAAAGATGTCTGCCAGTTGATCCTCGGATTCAACCTTTGTTGTAACAATGAAACCATTCGACACCTTCTCTCTTAAAAAATACAAATCAATCTCAAAATGTTTCGTACGCTCATGAAACACAGGATTTGCAGCTATTGACATAGCTGCACTACTATCACAAAATACTTGTATTGGAAGACTACATTTGACATTCAACTCATTTAAAACATTCACAATCCACACAAGTTCACAAGTAGCTGAGCACATGGCACGGTACTCAGCTTCACCAGTCGATCTTGAAACCGTGGATTGCTTTTTACTTTTCCACGAAACAAGATTTTGACCCAAAAATATACAGAAACCAGTGACAGACTTACGAGTATCCAAACATTTAGCCCAATCAGAATCTGCATAACAGGACAGATCAAAACTACCACTCTTTTTGAACATTAAACCTTTACCTGGACTAAGTTTTAGATACCGTAACAACCTTAAGGCAATTTTCAAATGAACAGTCAATGGCTTATGCATAAATTGGCTTAAGTACTGAACAGAATAACTAATATCAGGACGAGTTATAGACAAATAGATTAACTTACCAATCAATTTTTGATAATTGGTAATATCAATCAACTCAGTCCTATCACTTTCAGCCCTCTTATTCACAACATGACTCAACTCTATTGGAGTATTTACAGGTTTACACCCAAGATACCCAAATTCAGCTAACAACTCCAAACAATATTTACGCTGATTCAAACACAGCCCACTTTTATCATATACAACTTCCAAACCAAGAAAATACTTTAGTATTCCCAGGTCTTTAATTTGGAAATTATTACTAAGCAAAGTTTTCACTTTATTGATTTCCAAATCATTATTACCAGTTACAATTATGTCATCAACATACACAAGTAACACAACAAATACAGAGGGCTTGGATAAAACATACAACGAATGATCACAAGAACTTTGAACAAACCCTATACCAAGCAAAACATCAGTTAGCTTTTCATTCCACTTTCTAGGGGCCTGTTTCAGCCCATACAAAGACTTAACTAATTTACAAACCTTAGACTCATTTTTGCTATAATAACCTTCAGGAAGAGTCATATAAACATCTTCCGATATTGAGCCATATAAAAACGCATTATTTACATCTAATTGGTACAATGACCAATTATACTGAACAGCCAAGCTCAAGACACATCTTATAGTAACCATTTTGACTACCGGTGAAAAGGTTTCACCAAAGTCAATTCCTTCCCGTTGGTTATACCCTTTAGCAACTAACCTCGCTTTATAGCGCTCAATCTCACCATTAGACCGATACTTAATCTTGTAGACCCATTTACATCCAATGGGTTTCCTACCACTAGGTAAGTCAACAAGTTCCCAAGTGTTATTCCGCATTAAGGCTTCCATTTCAAGGTTCATTGCTTCGACCCACTTAGAATCCTTTGAAGCCTCATTATAACAACTGGGTTCAGTTGACTTACTTAGTTTACTAATAAAGCTCACATTTTCAGCAGATAAACATGCATAATTCACAACTTTATTAATATCATATTTCACATTACCACTTAACACAAAATCCTGGAATTTTTTAGGAAAAGATACATTTCTAGAAGACCGTCTAAGACCTTCTAAATTTCCCTCAGCTGGGCTGATCTCATCAGTCGACACAACAGTGTCCTCTGCCCTGCCAGACTCCCTACTACTACTACCTTCTACACTAGAACCTAAGTTATGACCTGAACTACTTAGACCAGGAGCGGCAGACGTAGAGGGACCTGGCTGCTGATCATCACTGACTGTGTCGTGAGAATCAGTAGTACCCTCTTCATCATTGGGAGTTAAAGAAAACTCAGGTGAATTTGTTTCATTTTTATCAAAAAAGTTTATCAAGTTTAAACTGTTATCAATATTAACTTCACCATTAATTTGTTTAGACTTAAAAGGATACACATGTTCATAAAACTTGACATCTCTAGAGAAAAAAACCTTTTTCTCATCTATACTCCAAAGTTTATAACCCTTTTTTACATTAGAGTACCCTATCAAAACACACTTATCAGCATGATAAGCAAATTTGTCAGGTTCATTCAAATTAGTACTGAAACAAAGACACCCAAAATTTCTAAAATAAGACAGAGAGGGTCTAAAACCAAACATTAGCTCATATGGACTCTTTCCACTTAACACAGAAGACGGCAGCCTGTTAATGATATACACAGCAGTTAGCACACAGTCACTCCAAAATCTTAAAGGAAGGCCACTCTGAAACATTAAAGTTCTGGCTGTATTTAAAAGATGTCTGTGCTTACGTTCAACTACCCCATTCTGTTGTGGGGTATATGAACATGAAGTCTGATGCACAATACCTTTCTGTTTACAAAATGTACTCATTTGATTATTTATAAATTCTGTACCATTATCACTTCTAAACATCTTTACCTTCTTTTTAAACTGTGTTAATACAAGTTCATAAAAGTATTTCAAATTTTCAAACACTTCAACTTTACTTTTAAGCATATAACACCAAACAGTTCTAGTAAAGTCATCAACAACAGTTAGAAAATATTTATAACCTTCATAGCTAGACACCTTGTAAGGTCCCCACAAATCCAAATGTATTAGATCCCCTAATTCCTTTGACTTATGATCACTCAAAGGAAAAGGAACCCTAACCTGTTTGGACCTGTGACAAACCTCACAAGGATTATGTTCAACAATTTTAACATCCAAACTATCTTTTAACACAGCCAAAACTTGATCAGACGGATGACCTAACCTACTATGCCAAAGATCAGATTTAACAGAACTATTAAAGCACAAATTAGCAAAATTACCATTTCTACCAACAAAATACAACCCATTCTCTTGCCTACCAATCACCAGAATTTTCTTTGACCTCAAATCCTGTAACATACAGTTGTTCTCATTAAACAAGACAGCTATTTTATTGTCTTTTGCTAACTTGTGAACAGACAATAAATTGACACTATACCCAGGAACATAAAAAACATCTTTTATAATAACATTGTTAATCAATTTAAGATCACCAATTTTTAACACACTAACACTTGTTCCATTTGGGTGACCAACTTTTAACCCACACTCAGACACATCTATGCAATTAAACATGTCCTTATCACTTTTAATCATGTGCTGATTAGCACCTGAATCAACAACCCAATTATATTCATGACTAAAACACACACTGCTAGAACAACTCAAAAAACCAGACATACAAGCAGACATACCTCCCATATTGGACTTCTCCTGATCCCCATCAGGTTTTTCACCAACTAAACTCATTAGCTTTGCAATCTGTTCTGGAGTAAAAGGCAAAGCAGACACAGCAGAACTAGAAGGACCAGAAGACATACCAGACCTACTAGTATTATTACCATTATTTTTACCAAAAGACATATTACCCCTTTTTTTCATACCAGGTGGATAACCAATTATTTCAAAACACCTATCAACAGTATGACCTATCATATTACAATGAGTACACTTTAGATTTGAATTAGGTCCTCTAAAATTTCTTTTTGATGTGTTTTGATTAGATTGATTAGACCTAGCCACATAAGAGACACTTTGACTCTTAGAACCACTACTTGAGAGTCTATGTGACTCCTCTCTAGAAACAATAGAGAAAGCAACTTTAACTGATGGAAATGTTTCTCTTGTTAAAATATTAGTTCTCACAGGTTGATAGATATCATCAAGCCCCATGAGAAACTGCATTAACTTTATAAGAGCAGAGAAGTCATTATAGTCCTTAGCAGCTTGACAAGAACATGAAGGCAGTTGAAGCATTGCATCAAACTGCTTCCACATTGTTGTCAACTTATTATAGTATTCAGCAACAGTACTACCATTTTGAGCAATACAGTTTATTTTCTTATACAGATCATAGACAACAGAACCATCAATCTTATCAAAAGACTCTTTTAAATCAGTCCAAACTTCAGAAGCTAGTTTAGAAAAAACTTGACCAAGAAACAACTCTTCTGAAACAGAATTCAATAACCAAGTAAGTACAACAGAATTGCATCTATCCCACTGAGCAGCTAATATCTCATCATCCTTAGACTTTTCCACCTTACCATCTATAAACCCATACTTGTTTTTAGCTTCTAAAGCCAACTTCATAGCACTAGACCACACAGCATAATTCTCAGTACCTTTGAGTTTAACACTAACAATGGTTAAACTACTGGAGTCACTAGGGTGTAAGTACAATGGATCTCCTATATCCAATTTACCAATCAAAGTCTGAGAAGTACTAGGAGCAGGTTCAGGAGGCATAATGACAAACAATAATAAGACACCAGATATACAAACAAACACCAGCAGGTAAACACCAGCAAACACACAGAACAAAAGACAAAACAGCCAAAAAAAAACACTATGGCGAAACTGAGTCAGGGACCAGATTCCAGGTTCATCACTCAATAGGTGCCTGGACAAGCCTTTACTCAGAAGCCAATCTACCCTAGACAATCAATAACAACCAATAACAAATATATGTGCCGGTCCTCACTACCCCGACTTCAACTACTCCAATCAACAGAAATAAAAAAGAGAGATAGAACCAGCTTACAGTGGGTGCAATAAAACCTTCAAAGATCACCAGATCTGTAGTTTTCAAGAACTACTGGATCTGATGCAAGAAACCACAAGATAACCCTTCTGGTCAGTTTGCCCTAGATCTTCTAAGGATCTAGAGACCAACACAGAAATCTTGACAAGAAGAGGGTACAAAGATCCTTCAGATAGTGAACAGATCTAACCAGATCTGTTAACAACCAGCCAACCCTTAGCTAGGGTTTAGTCCAATCACCACCAAGAACAACCAGATCTAACCAGATCTGATATCAACACAAGTTTCCGAGCACAGAAACCCTAAACAACAATAAAGAAACTAATCAGAAAACACAAGACCAAATGCAGCGGATATACAAACAGATCATCAACAGGAGCTCAAGGCTCTGATACCATGTTAAAAACAATGGTATTGTGATGATTCAATAACAGAAACAACAAGAACAACACAAAATAGCGACAAAACAAAGTGACAAAATCTTATTTAACCCAAACCAAAAAAGTACCCCCCAAACCCTAGATCTTACAATCGTAAGATCAATACAAAGAGGAACGATACAACCAGACTTGATGATCATCCACTGATGATCATCTATACCAACAAGTACAGCAGATCTCTCCAACAGATGAGAGAAGACAAAGTACAACCGGAGATACAACCGGAGATAACAAACCCTAGATCTAAACAGAGAAACGTAACAATAATTGGGAGTGAATAATGATCAAATGAGAGAGAAAGTGACTTTTATACTCCTGCTGATCAACAGATTCACTTAGCACCATGAAGTATCAGATTGTCCAAAATACACCCCTGCAAGTTACAACGGACTACCTCCAAAATATCTGGCCCATGAATCTGTTATAACAACTTAAACAATAATAACGATCAGTAGACACAACCCACATATTAGGCCCAATAAATAAAACAGTATAACCCAAATTGAATGAACAGCCCAGTATCTTTTAACACTTATGATTGTGCTTGTTTGATAATAATGAAGATGAACAAGAACAATTGCAGCGGAATTAAATGAAACAAACTTTCAACACACTATCAAATGAGAGAATTGCTTTCAACAAACATGTTTAACAGAGAATCGAAAGATTATATTTATTACAATCTTCAATTACACTTGCATGAATGCATACAATCCCCCCCTCAGCCTGAGCTCACAGAGAATGATCGTACAGAATGACTTGTGATGAAGAGAGCTGATAGAACAATACAGGGTACTGTTCTATTTATAGTACCGAACAAACCATTCTTGCTATGGCTTTGGCATTTCCAACCTTTGCATCAACCAACTCTTGTTTCTTTCTCTTATACTCCAAGGTAAGATCATCAATAGCCTTTTTGTATTTTCTCCAGTTTGGTGCTGACCTTTTCATGCCTGGATCTCTTTTTATTCTTTCAATTCTATTGAGTTATGTCTTTAGAGCAACAAGTGGCCAATCTTGGAATTGTTCTTCTTTGGCAGGATAGAACTTTTCACTCATTATTAGTGCCAGAATGTCTTTCCTCAGATCCTTTTGCAGGCCAACTTCTGGAGGTAAATTTGACATTTCTTTACTCAGATCTCTAGCATAGTCTTCCAATTGTTTAACTTTAGTAAGCAAAAACTGCATATGAGTTGAGATTTCATTATCACTTTTCCTTTTGCATTCAAGTCTAGCTCTGGATTCAGCTTGCCTAGCTTTGAGTTTTAAATACTCATTCATGTTGGCTGGATCTCTATAACCAATCAGAGAAGGGAATTTCCTTTTTGAAGGATCTTCTACTGTGTAGAACTGCCTCATTTCATTTTTGACTGCATGCAGTTCTAGTCGATAAATGGCAGCTACTGGTACAACATCAGCAGGGTCATATCCTTGAAGTTCTATTGGATCTTTGATTGGGTTGGCCAATTTTGGAGGAATGAAAGGTTGAGGCTTAATGACATTGTAAGGAGCGGATGAAATAGGATCAGGTGCTGGTATGTCATCATCATGCACCTGAAATTTTCTTTTTCTTGTATACACCTTTTTGGGAGAAGGTGTTTTTGTTTGATTTTTAGGAACTGAAAGAATTATGGCTTGTGTGGGAGTGTTTGTGGTAATGGGTGACTGACTAACAGTTGTTGAAACAACTGGTGTTTCAACCACTGTTGTCATTACAACAGTTGATGTGTCAACTGTTGTCTTCTGCATGTGGCAGGTGGTGTTTGAAGTGGTGTGGAGTTTTATGGAGTGGCAGTGGATTGAGTAGTTGATGGTATGATGGTGAGAGCAGTTGTTGGGTTAACATCTGTTGAAACCACTGAAGTACCAACAGCTGTTGATACAACAGGTGTCTCAACATCTGTTGGTTTGTAGGTTTGATGAGAGGAGTTTTCGGGGGTTTGAGGAGTATGTTTTGTGGCTTTGGAAGGTCTGGTTTTGGATTGCCTTGTTTTTCTAGTAGGCTGCCTTCTTTTTGGCTTAGGATTTTCCTTCTCTTCCTTAGGCTCAGAAGTACCCTGTTCTTCCTTTTCCATCAAGACTTTCTTCTCCTGCTCAAACCTTTTAATCCCTTTTATCTCCATTGACTCTTTCATGTTTGCTTTTAATGCATCAAAGGCATTTTGAGTCTCATCAATTTTTTTAGAACCATTTGGCCTAGGGATTTCCATAACCAGTTTAGATTTTGAATCTAGTTCAATGTATAGACCATCTTCATATCCCTTTTTCTTCTTAACTTTCTCCCCCTTTTTGGCATCATCAAGAGGATTGTCAACAAAGATGATTGTAGAAGGAGCAGTGCTAGTGGTTTGTAGTAAATGGGCCTTAATTGCCTTGATGTCTGCTTGTGTATCCTTGAACCTAGCTTCCATCAGATTTCTAATCTTCTGAATTTGAACTTCATGTTGTTGATCAGCATATTGTCTTTGCTGATGAAGCATAGGTTGAAATAACTTCCAGAGCTCAGTAGAGGATGGAGCAGATGTTGCATAAGTTGTAGCAGTAGGTGGTGCCTTTTGAGCTTGTAATAACTGTTGCAGCATAGTTTTAATATCTGCAACAGATGTGACAAGTTTATCAACCCTCTCCGTCAATTCTTTGTACATTAAACCATCACCCAAGTTAATGGGATCATCTGATTTCCCACCAGTGGTGGTTGTATCAGTGGTTGACTTAGGGAAAGTTTCCCAGAAATCATCCACTGATGCCCCTTGTTCTCGGTACTGGGGACTTCTTTCTTCAGTAGGGGTAACCATTTTAAGTGTACCAGTGAATACTGGAAACACTCTGGTTCCCAAAGAAGAAATTGCCTTCAAGGGAGTCTCACTTATGAAACTAGTGTCTAGGTGTAAACCAGTGGGTTCAACACCTGTAGTAGCTGCTCCACTTGAACTACTGACAGGAATTACTTGTAAATCATGCGGTGTAACCTCCCCAGTTGTTGGTGGGTTAGCAATGATTGAGACACCAGACTCAGTCACTTGTTGGGGTATATTCTCAGTAACAGGTGATTGAGAAGAACTTATTTGTATCTGGGTAAAATCAAGTGCATCCAACAAGGGTATTATTTGTGGTGAAATTTGTGCAGTGAGAATAGGGGTAGAAAGAGAATTTGCCCCGGGAGGTGGGCTGTGGATGATGGAATCAAGTGATTCCAGAGCATCATAACGTGGTGTCCCTGTGGATACAACCTGATCTTTTTGAGAAGATGCAAGAGGAGTTTTAGGCTCAGGTTGAGGTCTTTCTTCCATCTGTTGTAAGGAAGTAGCAGCAGTGGTTATTGGTGACTTTTGTGTTGTCACAGGTATAACCTCTGGGACCTCATCTTTCAGAGTTACCTTTTTGATGGGTTTGGGGGGCTTTTGGATATTTTTCTTTTTGGGCTTTTTGGTGGTTTTAGGTGTGGGTTTCACAGCAGTGGTTGTGCTGCTGTGATCACCTTGAGCAGTGGGCTCAACAGCAGGTGCCTGAGGAGCAGTGGTTGCTGCTGAAGTCTGCTCAGGAATCTCTGTTTGTGTTTTGGAAGGTTTTGATAGCCGTGTGAATGTTTCAGAAGTTAGGCTGTTTATTTGAAAAGGATTTCCTTGGATAAGCACATGAGCATTATCCTTTGAAAATTTCTTTTGAAAATAAAAACTTAAAAAACTTGGAAATAATAAAAAGGATTTTTTATTAACATTTTTGACAAGATTATTGAAGATCTCCTGGGAATAGTTAAATTTTTCTTTATTCAGTATAGCATAGCCCAGGTATTGGATCTTCAATGGAATCTCATTGAAGGCAGTGGTTTTGTTTGACACACACATTAGGAGGGTATGAAATAAAAACCTTGTGGCAGGTGGAAAACTGCCCTTTTGTAAAGTATCTTTTTTCATTTCATCTTCATACCCTCTCTCAATGAAATCAGTTTGATACTCTGTTTTTGGAAAAGAGTTTTTACCTATAAGATCATCGAGTTCAAAGACCTCCGAAATGGTTTGAGGTGTGATGGTGACTGAAATACCCTTTATTAATGAAGTAATGGCTAAGGGCATTTTGTCCTTAGTTTCAAGTTTAGCATTTTTCCAAAATTCTTGTTGGGTTTCCAGGTGAATCGGAGCATCACAAGTCAACAAAGTTTTGTACTTTGAAGACGAAAGAGCGTCAATTACGGAGTTGAAGGTTGTGGTATGACTTGGTTTTTCAAGTAAACCCAAGTAATTATGAGGAGTTTTGAATGGAAGAGTCATGATGATTCGAAAATGGTAAGAACGAATGAAGAAGATGAGTGATTTTTGAGAGAATTTGGGAGAAACTGCTTTGTGAAGGGAATTTTGAATTCGATTCGACAGTGAAAACCCTGTTTGGGGTTTTGATCAGGGTTTTATAGATGAAAAGTGTATGCTGACGTGGCAGCGGTTACAAAAGATCTGACGGCCAAGTACTGCCCACGTGACAACCTCTGATGAATAATGGATGACAGTTGTTAGGAAACCACTGATGGAGCAATATTAGTGGTTTGCAACGGTTACAATGAGAACACTGGCTGATTTTTAACTATCAGTGGATAGCCTATTAGCGGATTAAAACACTGGTGTTTGATCAACAGTGATTAACAAGAAAATGAAAGAACAGAGGTTGACTTTCAGCAGTGGACAACATTTAGCAGAACAGATGTTTGAACCACAGTGGTTATGGCAGACTTTTAAGGATTAATGAAAGTTATCATTTTTAGCTATTTTTAAGGATGGATTTTTGATTTTCTGAAAACATTTTAATGCTGTTAGTCATAGAAAAACAAGATTTTGCATGTTATTCCATGTTCAGCATGCCAATCCTAGAGATCAAGCTTTCAAAGGTGGATGTGTCTAAAGCTTTTCATAGCACATCTGCCAGCTGATCCTTAGTTGGAACATGGTGTAGAGAAATCAAACATTTTTCATAGCAATCCCTCACGAAGTGATGTCTGATATCAATGTGCTTGGTGGTTGAATGAGAAACTGGATTTTTGATGATATTTTCTGCTGCCTGACTGTCCAACATGAGAGATGTCTTTAAGGAAGTGATACCAACATCCAGAAGTTGATTTTGAAGCCAAAGCAGTTGGGCTGTACAGCTTGCAGCAGCTATATACTCTGCCTCAGCAGTGGATGTTGAAACAGCTGCTTGCTTTTTGCTTTGCCAAGACACTAAGCAATTGCCTAGGAATTGGCACCCTCCTGAAGTGGACTTCCTTGTTGTATTACATCTAGCAAAGTCACTATCTGAGAAACCTGAAAGCTTGATATTTCCATCAGCTGGATACCAGATACCAAGTGTGGGAGCACCTTTGAGGTATCTGAATATCCTTTTTACAGCAATAAGGTTTGACTTTCTAGGGGCTGATTGGGATCTTGCACAAACACATGTTGCAAACATGATGTCTGGCCTAGATGCAGTTAGGTACAATAAAGACCCAATCATGCTTCTATAAAGAGTTTGATCAACCAAATCATCCTTCTAACCAGACATGACTAACTTGGTGGTTGCTATAGGTGTACTACATGGTTTGCAATCATTCATATCAAATTTTGTTAAAAGTTCTTTGGCATATTTGCCTTGATGAATGAAAGTACCATTTTGCAGTTGCTTTACTTGGAGACTAAGAAAGCACTGTAGTTCACCCATTGCACTCATCTCAAACTCAGCTGTCATGAGTTGTCTGAACTCTTCACACATTTTAGGACATTGCTTCCAAAAATGATGTCATCCACATAAATTTGGACAATCATCAAATCTTTCCCTTTCCATTTTAAAAACAATGTTTTGTCTATTTTACCTCTTGTGAAACCAATGGAAAGAAGAAAGGTGGAAAGAGTTTCATACCAGGCTCTTGGTGCTTGTTTCAAGCCATACAAAGCTTTGTTTAGCTTGTAGACATGATTTGGATAAAATGGATCCTCAAAGCCAGGAGGTTGACAAACATATACCTCTTCTTGAATCTTACCATAGAGGAATGCACATTTGATATCCATTTGAAACACCTTTATGTTGTGGTTGACAACAAAGGCCAGGAACAGTCTAATAGCTTCCAATCTTGCTACAGGGGCAAAAGCTTCATCATAGTCAATGCCATCTTCCTGTCTGAAACCTTGAACCACTAGCCTTGCTTTATTTTTGACAACAATGCCCCTTTCATCAGTTTTATTTTTGAAGACCCACTTTGTGCCAATAGGACTCACATTCTCTGGCAGTGGTACAAGCTCCCATACTTGTTGTCTTTTAAACTGTTGGAGCTCCTCTTGCATGGCCTCTACCCAGCTGTTGTCTTTCAGTGCCTCTTGGTACTTGACTGCCTGATGAAGAGATAGAAAACCAACAAAAAGACAGATGTATTGGGATTGGCTTCTTGTGAGCACCCCTTCACTGATGTTGCCAATGATTTAGTCAGGTGGATGAGACTTCAAGAAGATTAGATCTCATTTGTATGGAACAATGGCATTTAATGGCGAGGGCTGCAGATGTGAATCATCTGAGCTAACAACTGTTAGTGACTTTGATGATCCAACAGTGTCTTGAAATGGAGGTGGGGGAATAGGTGGAATTGGTGTGGAAATATGTTGACTTTTATCCACTGTTTGAGGACTTTTATCAACAGTGTTTGATGATGTGGAAGCAGGGGTTAAAGGACTACTTTGGTCAACTACTGTTGAGGTAGCAGTGGTTGAGCTTTTACAGCTATTTTAATCATCTGCTGCTCTGGCAATGGATTTGAAGGTTTATAGTGGAAGAATCACTTCATACCCATTGTCTGATGGAGGATTTTGAGATGGACCTGCACTGTTAGTCTTGACAGAAACATTTTCAAAAGTAAATTTATCAAGATCAAACAATTCTGCAGGGTTTGTAGGGATTTTCATTGAAGAAAGTTCATTGAACTTCACATTCAAAGTCTCTTCCACTGTTTTGGTCCTTGTGTTAAACACTTTGTAGACCTTAGCAGTGGTTGAGTATCCCAAATGATATCCACTGTCTACTTTGGCTGCAAATTTTGAAACTGAGTCTTTTAAGTTCAAAATAAAACATGGGCAGCCAAATACCTTAAAGTATGAGATCAGTGGTTTGATTTTATGCAGAAGTTCATAGGCAGTCTTTTGATGCCTGGGGTTGATTAAAACTCTGTTCTGGACATAGCAAGCAATGTTTACTACCTCTGCCCAGAAAGTTAATGGCAAACCTGAATCAGCAAGCATGGTTCTGGCAGCCTCAATCAGTGTCCTGTTCTTTCTCTCAACAACCCCATTTTGCTCTGTTGTCCTTGGAATGTTGTACTTCCTTACAATTCCTTTTGACACACAAAACTCATCCAACTCCGTATTTCTGAACTCTGTGCCATTGTCACTCCTGAAGACTTTCACTGGCAAGTCAAACTGCTTTTCAACCTGTTTGACAAAGTCTTGCAGAATGCCTGCAGTCTCATCTTTGGAATGTAAGAAATAAGTCCATGTAAACCTAGAAAAGTCATCTACAATTACCAAACAATATCTTTTCTTTTTAAGACTCATAAATTTTACTGGGCTAAACAAATCCATGTGCAGCATTTGCAGGCACTTGGTTGTTTTGGACTCTTCAATGGACTTAAATGAGCTTTTATGTTGTTTTCCTTTTAAGCAAGAAACACAATGCTCAGGACAGGTGAATAGTTTTTGAGGTAGACCTCTTACTAACCCCTGTTTCGACAAAGCAGTGATTGTCTTGCGATTTGTGTGCCCCAATCTCCTGTGCCAAAGTTCTGTCTCTTTGTTAGAGGCAGCTGAGAACAGACTTGCATCAGTCCTGGGGCTCTCTTTTGATAAATCAACTACATAAACATTGCCACTCCTTTGAGCAACAAGTTGGGGTTTTCCATTTTTTTATTATTTTTTCAATCTTTTTAACCATTTCTCTTATAACAATCCTACAACACTCCTTAGTAAAGAATGGCCCATACCCTTTGTCACTCATTTGTGAGACACTAAGAAGGTTGAATTTTAGATTGTCTATTAGATTGACATTTTCAAACTTAACATTACCAGACTGAACTGTACCAGAACCCACCACCTTCCCTTTACGATTATTACCAAAGGATATATCACCCCCTCCATGAGTTTTGAAAACTTTGAGTAGGGCTCTACATCCAGTCATGTGCCTGGAGCCTCCACTATCTACATACCAAAGACTATCTAAGCATGCAGAAGCTCCCTGCACATCAAGTAAAAGGTTAGTTCATGAGGGTCTCCAAAGCCAATAAGGTTTTGGATGGGTTTTCAATAGTGTCTGTGTTAACTTCAGGTGGATGGATAGTGGTTAGCTCAGAGATTTGGATAGTTTTGGAACTGTTTTTCTCTAACCACTGTTGGGGGTCCTGTCCTATCAGCTGTTGATATCCAAAGGGATGCCTGTTCACTCTTGGTTTAGAAGGCTTTTTGTACACCTCATAAACATGTGCGACCCTTGGGTATGGTGGTTGACCTTTACCTCTTCGGTATTGGTTAGCAGGGGGTGCATCAGTCACCTGAACTTCTCTTTTAACAGAGGTTTGGTTCAGCTGTTTTGTAACAGCTGTTTGAACTCGCACAAGCAGTGGTTGATTCTTTACTTGAGGTTTTGATGAACTCATTGGTGTTTTTGAAATGTACTCTTCCTTTTTAACCTCAAAGGATTTCAAGTACACACACTGCTGAGTAGAATGGTTTGTTTTACCACAGATGGTGCAGCTCTGTGAAGGCACAATAGTACTTTTTTTGTTAAGATCATAAGCTTTTAAGTGAAAACAATCTTTGGTCAGGTGTTTTTTTCTTTTCACAAAAGTCACAAAACAGGTTTTTAATCTTTTCTCTTTACTTCTTCTTTTCAGACTCCTTTGCAACAGAGTTTTGAACTATTGTTGGGATGTCCTTAAGAGGAATCACCTTGGCCTTTGGAGCTTTGACACCATCTATAGTTGTGAAGTCCATTGGTTTGAAGTTTTCAAGGATGTCACACTCATCAGACTATGTGGGTTTGAATTGGTATTTCTCGATCTCCTCAAAAGTTGATGACCCCACAGATCTTTCCAAAGTGATCTTGTTACCAAGTTTATCAGTTATTTTAACTTCTTGGCCATCCTTGTTGGTGGGTATGAATTCAACAGATTCATTTGCAGCAGTGTTTTCAATTTGATCATGTTTTCTAAAGCCTACACCAAATTTTACATTGCTTTTGATCTGTTTTTCAAGCATAACTTCATAACCTTTGCAGGATTCAATCCATTTTTCACAAGTGATTTGGGTGGATTCCAACTCCTTTTTACAGACTTGATATTTTTCTATCATGGTCTAGAGTTGGTCCTTGGTTATGCTATGCTCTTGTTTGAGACTGCAGATTTCATTATCTTTTTCAGCCAATTTGATTTTCAGTTCTTTTAAAGACTTTTCAAATTGAACTTCATCATTTAACACTCTATCCCTAAGGTTTTCATTCACCTCTTTGATGTTAGCAAATGATATGACGCATTTGTCTGAACAACGGTTTTTAAGAACCTTAGATGATACCTTAGCTGCAGCCATCATGGCACAATCACAGACATGCACTTTCTCATCTGGCACTTTCTCTTCCTTTCACCTTGTTTCTTCTCTTCTTCTTTTTCAGGCTAGGGGTCAGACAGTGGTTCCAACAGGGGTTCTGAATTTTCTCCCAACAGTATTTCACCAGCAACAGCAGTAACTACTGCTTCAGCAATCTCATCCACTGTTTCAGCATTTGATTGTCCTTCTTTACTTTCCAGCCCTTCTATTATTGACTCTACTGCCATAAAATAGTAATCATCATTAGAAGCATCATTAGTAGCATAGAGTGCAAAATTTTCATCACTTAGCTCATCAGGTAAGCTACTCCAGTCAACAAAGCCTTGGGTGAAAAAAACTTTGTTGATTTGGTTGAACCACTGTTGGTGCAGCTTGTTGAGGTGCAACTGGTTGCACTTGAACCTGAGGGACAGGGGCTTGGTGTAACACCCGTTCGACTAAATCTCAGTTTAACGTATATTTTGTCAAAACAATTATGTAATTAAAGATTCCATATGGATCGGAAATACGGGTTTACTAAAATTTTTACAAATTTAAGTGATACCACATAATGTGGTTTAATTCGCCGTTTTAAAATAACGACGAAACAACTTGCGGAAGCTTCATTTAACGCCTGTTCGGTTCTTGCTCGACACTTGATCTTCATCCGGAAACTCTTGGTATTTTTCCTGTGATCAAAACCAACCTAAAAGTTAGTTTTGACATTTATATATCGCGTATAAACAAGTTCTAGCATCGATTCGAAACAATTAAAATAAAATCTCACAACAGATCCTGTCGCGTGTCGCGACAGGGTTCATTTGTTTTGTCGCGTGTCGCGGGAGCCCCAGCGTGTCGCGGCATATTAAATGTCTCCCTCCGCGTGCCGCGGGGGAGACTGTTTTCCAGCGAGTGCAGGTTGCAGACCTGCATTTCTGCCCACCTCCGAAAATTATCAAATTTCTAACTTTAAAAGGGCATAACTTTTTACTCGGTTGTCCGTTTTACGCGATTCTTTTCCCTACGCGTCTGTAATTTAATTCTCCATCTAATGGAGTTAAAATCCAACGTCCAACATAATAAAATTTCAGACTTTTAACTCTTCGGCTTATTACCCTTTTACTAAATTTTGACCCGTCTATGTATTTATCAAACAACATGTTTGTTTGACCACTATTCATCATGAACCCTTTAATTCTAACATTGTCAATCATATTAGGTTCTGAACATGGGTTTCTACGCAATTATCTACCCGTTTTTGTTTAAAATCTTATTTTGACCCGTTAAGGGTATTTACGTCCTTTTTAGCATAAACTATGCTCATTTCTCATATACCTCATAATTCCACCTGTTTCTTATTGACTAGTCTTCCACCACAACTATGAATGTGGTGGATTTACTGAAATGGACTCTTTATTCCGAGTTTTATCCCTCGGATATGTATTTTGCGGCAATACACATTTTAAGCATTTAACCCTTGAAAGTTTATGCCTACAATTTTTGTACGCATTTAAGGGTTACAAAATCATAATATAAGTTTCTAAACAACCTCTAAGGATTGTTTACCCGGTTTACCCATCAAGGGCTTTTTGGTCATCTTTAATCCTTCATTTTTGCGATGAAGGATTTCATTATCTATTCGACCTTATTTGTACTTTTAACTAAAAGTTCATATAAGCGTACCTGGCTCGGGTCGATAAATAGACCCGATTTATATCTCGCTTTAATTATCACACAATCTATGGCGACGCAATTATGCGATTTACTAATCGCTCCTGTTAACATAAGACTTGACAACCACATTAATCGATATTGTCAAATGGTGTTATCACCACCATTCGACCCGTTTGGCCTATATGCCCAACGTTGCCTATTTAATAAAAAACATGGTTTTTGATTTCCAATTCATATGTTCATCCCATCCAGGATTTTATTACCAAATCCTTTTTCATCATTATTACATTACACTTCAAGGTAATCTTAACGGAAATTCATATTTCTTAGTCATTACATGATTAATTTACCGTTCTGCCCTTTTTGCCATAAACCATGGTTTTTATCATCTTTATATGTTCCGACTCCTATCAATCGCGTCGGAATCCATATTTTCAATATTATCATTATCGCATTTATAACGTATAGAATAAACAAGTATTCTACATAAATGTGTAAGTTTCACTTACCTTGCATCCGAGCTACGCTTTTCTTCTATGCTTGATTCGTTTGACCCGCTTTCACTCCAAGCTTCACCTAGCTTGTTTAAGCGCCAACTATTATTCATCATTTCACAAGGTGGTTAGTTTAATCATAACTTAATACGATTATTCCACCTTACGCATTTTATATTCAAGAATTATCATTCATCATATTATAGGTCGGTTTAACTGTTTAAAGTCAACGACCTATTAACATAAGTAATTACATGATGTAGCTTTACTACTCATTTAACTACTTGGTCAATTACCCGGTAGCATCATACTTAGGCTACCGTTTATTCACTTCATTTACCAAGTTTTATAACCATAATTCATCGAGTTAACTCTACATTAATCTTTCTTAACACATGATGATATCAAGCTTCATTTCTAACATGAATTTATCATCATTTCCATTCTTTTTACACTAAACCCAATTCATGGTAATTATGATTCATGTACTCAAACACTTAAATGGTTCAAGTAGCATACTTTTATTATCTAATATGATGATTCTAATCACAAGTTAGACACTAACATCATCATATCATAAAAACCCATCTTAATCATATATGAACAACACTCAAACTTGCAAAATGTTCAAGTATCTTGTTTCTACTAGCAACTATGATGATTTTAAACATGTGTATATCATCATCTTCACTACATAATCAAAACCCACTTAGCACATAATAGGGTAATTATCAAATCCCTAGTTTTTACACCAATTCTCCAAGTTTTTCAACTAGGGTTTGTTTCTAAGCAAAGATTTCATCACAATAACACTCATAGATTCAATATTCATTCTAGAATTTCGATTATGATTGTTCATCATAATCTCAAAGTATCACCAAATCATAAAATTCGACATACCTTGTGATCCCCACGACTAGGTGATCATTTATATGTGTTCATGCATCGATTTGGGTCTTGATTTGAGCTTCAATTTGTTGAGATTGTTTGAGCTAGGGTTTGGAGCTCTTGCTCCTTCTCCTGGACTACTTCACGCACGCACACACACATCTAGTGTGTGTGTTGTGTTATATTTTTAAGTTATAATTCCATTTTCAAGTTACCCGGCTTTGGTCCCTCGTGTTTGGTTAGTTATTAATCAGGTCACAACCTAATTATTTTCAATAATATTCCCACTTATTAACTAGGTTTAATATTCCTAGTTAACTTAGCGGGTTCGGGAATATTTATGACTAAGTTTATTTTAGGTCCCGTTAACCGGGCCTTTTGTCCATTTTATTCCTTAAAAGCTTTTATTCACTTTTTATTTAATATTAGGATTAATTATTTAAATCCTAACATTTACCGGGTAAATTTCACCACTAACGTCACTTTATCCGTCTTTTAGTAATAACGGAGTTTGATTACCAAACCCGTTTTCGGGGTGTTACAAGTCTACCCCCCCTTAAAGAGGTTTCGTCCTTGAAACCTTTTTCTTACATAATTTATTGAGTTTCAACTCAATGTACATAAACTGAGTAACCTTCTAAGCATTACTCACCCATTGACCATTTGTTAGTGTCATCAGACAAATATGGTAACATCTTTTAATTACACAACATATGTGTCTTTTATGCGAATTAACGCAATTCTGGATAACGCCTTCTTGTTATTTCGACTTGTTTGGTTAACTTAGCGAAATCCATCGCCTTATACTTTCGGATTCTTTGTGAATCCATTATTTTCACCCATTAGGATGTTTCTAGTGAGATCTTTCACTTTTACAAACAGACTCTTTTTTCCTTTACGTACTTATTCATTTGGCTCATTCATACAGAACTCGCCGCAAAAATGAATTTCCTTATTTTATCTTATGCATTTAGCACTATCTAGATTGTGCTATTAACGAAATTTTACAAGGCATATTATGTAACACCTCGAAAAATTTCGTCCAATAATGTCTTGACACGTGTCATAAGGTTCTGGTATGTGAAAACAAACTTTAGAGGGACTAAAAGTGACAAACAGTGAAAACTATGGAACGTAAGGGTCCAAAGTGTCAAAAATGGATAAATAGACTCTATGATAACCCTACATAATGTTTATAACCTTAAACGGATGGTTCATGGATCATACGACGCGGAAATTGCACAAAAGTGAGGAATTGCAAACTATAGGGGCCAAAAGTGTCAACATGTTTAATTTATACCTCTGAGTGAACTTTTGGCAGACCCGAAGCTTTATAATGCTAAAATATACTCACTAGAATATGTGGTAAAAATTTCGTGAAGTTTCGTTAACGTATGAGAAAGTTATGGCCAAAACCGTACTTGAGGGGTTAAAAGCGTCAACGTCGAATTTCATGGCTTTTCGGTTGAGCGCAAAGTTATCCAAGGACATTACCATGTAGGTAAATGTCCCAAGGTTCTTAAAAACCAAGTTTGGGGGTTTACGGGTCAAGATAAGTAGCCGAAACATCGCATACAAGATCAGGGACCAAAGCTGTCAAGTTTGAAAATTGTTTGGCTGAACAGCAGGTCAGGCGACCCGCCTGGACAGACCCAAGCGGGCCGCGTGGGACTACCAGTAACAGAATTCGCGAAAATGGGTTATTTGGGTCCGAATTTGAGTGTGTAACAGCTGTTTTTCACCTCCAATTGCTCCAATAAAAATGCATGCATGGCTAGGACAACAGTAACCTCTGAATTCAGCTTTAAATCAGTTCACAAGACCATTTCTTGGGCATTTGCAATTGTGATCAAGAACTCTTTCAACTCTCAAGAACTCTCAAGACTCTCTGGAGCATTCCTGGACATCAAGGCCGATTCTTAGTGTTAACTAATCTTCAATAGGACCTTTGTAAGCTCCTAATTTAGTCTATAATTCGTTCTTGCTTAGTTTAATTGCTAAAAGTCAAAATGATGTTCTTATACTTTGACTTTCTGATTAAACGAGTTTTACTCAGTCATTTCTCAAATTGAAACTAGATATATGTTGGTATTTATGTGGGAAACAAACCCTCAAAAGGGTATTCACTGATTTCCACTTTATGCATGCTAATTGTCGAGTCAAACTTGTTTCTAAAAAGTCAACAGAAGTTGTTTTTGTGAAAAATAGCTTAAATGGTAATGTAAAGGACATGCAATCTGTTTGATCATCATAAACAACTTATAATATATGTAAGAATGTGTTTTATCATAATCAACTCGACAATCTATAGTATAAATACGAATCGGAACCGAAAATCTTGTAAAACGACTATTTCGTAGACTATCGATTCGGATTCGTACATGCATGTTTGAGATCTGTATTGGGGAGTATTTTTGACCATTTTTATTTTGGTAAAACTTTCTGGAATTTTTGTTGTTTGAGTCTATGCTTAGCCGATTCATTTGCATGTTTCCGATTATGCTTAAAAGTTGACTATTTTGCCCTTTTTGATATAAAACGTGATTTTTGGAAAAGTGAAAGAGTAGAAATCTTTATTTCTAATATATAAACTTGCACCGAAAATTTCGGATCAGTTGGTGGTCCAGATTTTGAGTTATGGCCATTAGCGTAAAACTATGTTCTTAAGTTACATAAACGGCCCTTTTCGCGTATAACCCATTTCAGGCCACGTTTTGATATAAAACTTTTTACCCACTGAGGTTATATAATATTTTGGGATTTTAGATGATTTTTATTTAATTTTTGGCTGGTCGTATCTTAGATCGCTTAGTTATTTCGGTTTATGTCGGTTTTGACCGTTTAAGCCATAAAATGAGTTTTATGCATTCTTTTGACCCGAAACCTTTTCCTACTGATTTTATATGTTAAATAAATTATTTTAAGTATTCTGGAAATATAAAAATCCCAGATTTATTTTGAAAACCCGGAAACGGCGTTAAATCGCATTTTAAGCATTTTTAGCGCATAGTAAGCGTTATACTCATTTTAAACATATAAGACTTATACCTACTGATGTAATTAGCATATTTTCATATAATAACAGTAAGTATAAGTATATGAACTCAGATTTCCAGTTTTGGCATTTTTAGCCCTTGTGAATTTACTAAAATACCCCTATGGTGCATAGTTTGATTTTAAATGTTAAGTTTGGTATATGGGTCATACCCTACTGTTATAATATGTTAAATGGAGTATATTTTCTGTATAAACCAGACCCGAAACTCGGATTTCTAATTTGACTCTTTTATAATCTCTTAAATGACCAAAATGCCCTTATGAGGCATAAATTGAGTTTAAAATTATTTCGGGCAATATAGAACATAACTTACTGATGTTATATCATATTTAAAGCATATTATCTCGGGGAACTTGCATTTGACTCTTTTGGCTACCCGTAACGCCCTTTTTGCGTTCGGTTCAGTTTACGTAACTAGTTTGCGTAAATTGACCGAAACGGGTCAAACGTTATCATTTTTATCTCAAAATCCAGAATGTATTTAGTATACCCATATTATACAAGTATTCAAACTTGTCGGGTCTAAATCACATTCTATCCTGTCTTTCGCTTAATCGTGCGCTTGTACCGTATCGTCCTTAAAACTAACCGGTCAAAGCTAAGGCTTAAATAAAAGACCCGTAAGAAATCTAATAGGTTATTATAAACCTTTGTTCCAGATTAGGAGGCCCAGTAAAAGCTACCAACACTTATCATTTGTGACTTATACTTGCTCAGGTAAATACATTTTGACTTATTTTCCCTATACGGGCTTGGGGTACGGTATATAGTATACCGCTTGATCGGGCGCACAAGTCCTGCACCTTATGGGTGTACAGTCTTGAATAGCTTGTGCGACTCGTTTAAACAGTCTTGTCTTACTTTAGGCTTTTGGGGGTTATTGACCGTGTCCCGGATATCCTTGGCATTATCTTACGAGATGGCCACGACCAGAGCACGGGGTGTAGGCGTACACTCGGCGTGTATAACTCTTTAATGTGGTGTGTCATTTAATCTTTAGCCCGGACAGCAGATCCCGGGCCACCAAAGATACGAGTGCATGTAATTCGTTCACAAGTTTATATTTCATAAATATCCCAAGTTAATAAAAATATTTATGCCTTGTGCATTTAAATAAATTTTCAATCATTTTCAAAATGAGTCAGTCGATTTGTATTTACCAGTGTAAACTGACGTATTTTTCCCAAAAGGTTAAGTGCAGGTACTATACGAACTAGGCTGGGTGTTTCCTAAGAGCGTCCACTATAGTCTCGCAAGCTCGGACGACAAAATAAACTGTTGAACAATTTATTCTTATTTTTATTTGATCCGCCTGTGGATCCGTTTCAACTACTTATGATGTGTATTATGTCATTTTAATTAAAGTTGAAATGTATCTATTCTGCTTCCGCTGTGCATTTTTATATTGTGTTGATTGTCTATGACGATGCCAACTACGTCACTGTACCCCACACCGGGCCCACCGGTGACACGTGGAATTCGGGGTGTGACAGGTTGGTATCAGAGCCAACGCTGAGTGAATTAAACACTAGTCTTTTGTGTTTAATCTCAGTTACACAATTGCACAATCCTCGATTTTCGAGTCTAGACAAAGAACTTAGGAAATGTTCGACATTGGGCCCCATTCTGAAATTGGGCCCCACGACTCCCATGGATCTTTCATTCCATTGCACCAGTCACCTCACCACCACCCAGCACCAGCTTATCAGGGCCTATACAACCCTGATGCTTACTTGGACGAACCAGTGGGTCATAACCCACTAGGACCTGAAGACCACTTCTCGGGTGGTAACGAGATGGAGGTCGACGAGGACACTGACCCTTCCCTGCCACCGTCCGGCACGCCTAACCATCCCATTGAAATATCGGATGGGTCACCATACAGGGGATCACCATTCAATGGTGTGGACAGCTATCAGGAGAGGTTTCGGCAGCACGATTGGTTTTACACCCCCAGCCACCATAACTCTCCGATGCTCCAGTCTCACCACGGTTCTCCCGTGCATTCGCAGCACCACTCTCAGTAGCAGCAGCTTCAGCAGCCGCCTTTGCAGCAGGACCCATCTGAGGCCTTTTGGCGCGACGTGATTACTCCGTCGCCACCACCACCACCAGTTTTGCCTCCTCCGCCTCAGAGGCCACGGAGGAACGCGCGTATGTCTACGCGAGGAGGGATTCGCATTGCCACCCCTCGACATTCTGGTAGCGGCCGCTACTCGCCGCTCCACGAGGAGTCAGAGACGGGAGAGTCTCAGCATCCCGTCTCAGAGGTTACTTCTGCGACTATTGCGCCACTACCGCCGCAGAACTTTGGAGAGCCCATTCCTGCGTATGCTAGCGCAGCGCAGTTCAACCCGTTCGAGCCGACTTTTCCTCCCGGTTATGATTATACGGGAGATCCCTACTGGTTAGCTTCAGGCTACAACCCTCTTAACCAGGAGAGTACTTTTGGAGGTCCCTGGGCTACGGGACCATCGGCTTTTGGATTCCCACCGCAGGGATACCAGCAGCCGCAGCCTCCACAGCCACAGCAGTATCAGCCACCGCCGCCGGCGCCAATGATGTCGCCACCGCAAGTCCAAGAAATCCTGCAGGGGATACACGACGTGCGACGGGAGTTGCAAAATGATCGCCGACACAACCGCGGTATGTTCAAGAAGATGGTTGACTTGATTAAGGGTAAGAGTAAGAAGGATTATTAAATCCTTTGATGTTAGCTCTTTTACTCATGTCCCTGCGTGGACATTTATTCCTGTATTCTACCCCTGCGTGGGTATATTTCTCTTATTCTACCCTGCGTGGGTATGTTGTTCTGTTAACCCCTGCGTGGGTTTGTTTTGTTTTATTTGTTGTTGTTGTTATTTGTTTAGCCCCTGCGCGGGCATGTTATTCATGTTATTTGGATTAAAGTCCCGTTTAGGGCAAAGATGTACTAGTTACTTTACTTAAAATTTGAGATGGTTAATTTGAATTTCTCATTTTATTTATGTGCATGAATATAATATTAAAATAAATGGAAAATATCAATTTTTATTTGATTTGCCATTTTAATAAGAATCTTAGTAAGGTAGAACCTAGCTTGAATGCCTTATTTACAGGCCTAGCCAATATGGTAAAACCTGGTTGAAAAGATTCAAATCTCTGTTAACATCTGAAAACATGTTAACATTCCTGGCCAAGCGTGATCTGAAAAATCACACAAGCCACCCTTTTTAATAAATCATCTACAGATTATATCTGTACACAAGTCTGTTTATGACTTGATACCTACGGGTTATGACTATGTCATATAGTGGCAGTTGTGGTTTATGACTCCCTGCCTAGTAAAGGATTATTTGTTAAATTATACGATGCTAATCCTATAAAAAAATCTAAATTTATAATTTAGTAATTGTCCGAAGTGACTAGGCCTATTGTGCCAATATATATATTTCATTCCATAATATAGTTGCTAATAAAAGCCTTGAATGAGATTAAATAAATTAACTATTATGATTCTTAATATCATGGTTAATAAATCGTCTAGAACGATAATACTGTTAGGTTTCTAAATAAGACCTTGTCCTTTATTGTAGCTTAAAGCTACAATGGCCAAATCGGAGGAAACCAACAGTCATTCTGGAGAAGGATGAGGAGGATAATCACTCCTCCAACCACAGCAGTATTCCTAAGCAAGAAGTCAAACTGAAGCATGATACGCACAGCAAGTCCTGTACGTACAAATATTTCGTATCTTGCAAACCCAGAGATTTTACTGGGGAAAAAGGAGCAGTGGATTGCATGACGTGGATTGATGAGATGGATACTGTGGTTGATATCAGCGGGTGTGCTGATAGGGACGTCGTGAAGTACGTGTCCCAGTCGTTCAAGGGAGATGCGTTAGCATGGTGGAAGTCACTCCTACAAGCTGCCGGTAAGGCCACTCTGTACGGTTTGTCATGGGAACAGTTTGTGGCCCTGATCAAGGAGAATTTCTGTCCGCAGCATGAGGTCGAAAGAATTGAATCGGATTTTGTATCTCTGGTTATGAAGAACCTCGATTGTCAAGCGTATCTTACTACGTTCAACACTTTGTCTCGGTTAGTGCCTTATCTGGTGACCTCGGAGCCGCGAAGGATTGCTCGATTTATTGGGGGTCTGGCACCGGAGATAAAGGCAAGCGTCAAGGCTTCAAGGCCTACGACATTTAGATCCGTAGCTGATCTATCCCTCTCCCTCACTCAAGATGTAGTCAGACTGAGAGCTATGAAGAGCTCAGAGGACAACAAGAGAAAGCGTGAGGATGACACCTCACGAAGATCTGAGAAACGACACAAGGGAAACAACGACCATAGGAAAGGGTCGGGGTTCAAGAAAGGAGATCAGTCGGGTGAAAAACCCAGATGCAAGAACTGCAAGAGACACCATTTTGGGAAATGTCGTTTGGAGACGAAATCCCAGTCTCAAGAAAGGCGATGTGGAATCTGCAAGTCCACAGATCATAAGGCCTTAGATTGCAAGAAGATGAAGGATGCAACTTGTTTTGGTTGCAACGAGAAAGGGCACATTCGGCCCAACTGCCCAAAGAATGCAAAGAAAGCTGACGACGGAAAGAAGACGAATGCGAGAGTCTTCAGAATGGACGCCAAGGAGGCAGTTCTTGACGACAACGTCATTACAGGTACGTTTCTTGTAAATGATGTTTTTGCTAGAGTCTTGTTTGATTCAGGAGCTGATAAGTCGTTTGTAGATGATAAGTTCTGTAAATTGTTGAACCTTCCTGTTAAAACCTTAAGCGTGAAATATGAGGTGGAATTAGCCGACGGAACCATAGAAACCGCCTCGACTGTTCTAGATGGATGTGTTATATCCATTAGGAATCATTCCTTCCCGTTATCCTTGCTTCCCTTTAAGCTAGCTGGATTCGACATAGTGATAGGCATGGATTGGTTATCGCATAACCAAGCCCAGATTCTGTGCAATAGAAAGCAAGTAATAGTTAAGACTCCGTCTGGTGAGTCACTTACTATTCAAGGAGACACCCAGCATGGATTGCCGGAGCAAGTGTCCATGCTCAAGGCATCCAGATGCATGCAGAAAGGATGTGTCATTTATATGGCACAAGTTACCATTGATGAGCCGAAGCCGAAGATTGAAGATATCCCTGTTATCTCAGAATATCCTGAGGTATTCCCTGAAGAACTACCCGGTTTGCCACCGGATAGGCAAGTGGAGTTTCGGATAGACATCATTCCAGGCGCTGCGCCTGTAGCAAGAGCACCATACAGATTGGCACCAACGGAGATGAAGGAGTTGAGGACGCAGTTGGATGATTTGTTAGCTAAAGGTTTTATTAGACCTAGCTCGTCTCCTTGGGGAGCGCCAATCTTGTTCGTTAAAAAGAAGGATGGATCGATGCGTCTGTGCATCGATTACCGTGAGCTTAACAAGGTCACTATCAAGAATAGATATCCGTTACCCAGGATCGACGATCTGTTCGATCAATTGCAAGGAGCAAGTTATTTCTCCAAGATTGACCTGAGGTCCGGTTATCATCAGTTAAAGGTCAAGGATGAAGATGTGCACAAGACAGCGTTTAGGACTCGTTATGGACATTACGAGTTCCTAGTGATGCCTTTTGGGCTCACAAACGCACCAGCCGCATTCATGGATCTCATGAATCGCGTCTGCAAGCCTTATCTAGATAAATTCGTCATCGTCTTTATTAACGACATCCTTATCTACTCAAAGAGCCAAGCTGACCATGAGAAACACCTTCGTTGTATTCTCAAACTTCTGCATCAAGAGAAGCTTTATGCCAAGTTTTCGAAGTGTGAATTTTGGCTTCGAGAAGTCCAATTCCTTGGACATGTAGTAAGTGAGCGTGGTATCCAAGTAGATCCCGCTAAAGTAGAAGCAGTCATGAACTGGCAGGAGCCGAAGACTCCTACCGAGATTCGCAGTTTCCTCGGATTGGCAGGATACTATAGGCGATTTATTGAGAACTTTTCAAGAATTGCTGCGCCCCTAACTTCGTTGACTCGTAAGAAGATTAAGTTTGATTGGGGCCCTAAGCAGCAGGAATCCTTCGATATTTTGAAGAAGAAGTTGAGCAATGCTCCAGTGTTGACATTGCCCGATGGCGTAGAAGAATTTGTGGTGTACTGTGATGCGTCACACACTGGCATGGGCTGTGTACTCATGCAGAAAGGCAAAGTCATTGCCTACGCTTCTCGCCAGCTAAAGGTGCACGAGAAGAACTACACCACCCACGATTTGGAATTGGGTGCGGTTGTGTTTGCATTGAAGCTATGGAGACATTACTTGTACGGAACCAAGTGTATAATTTATTCGGATCACAAGAGTCTTCAACACTTGTTCAATCAGAAGGAATTGAACATGCGACAAAGGCGATGGATGGAAACTTTAAATGATTACGACTGTGAGATAAGATACCATCCAGGCAAGGCAAATGTAGTTGCCGACGCCTTAAGCAGAAAGGAAAGCGTGAAACCAATCAGAATTAATGCCAAGCGCATTGAGATAAGAAATAATCTGAATGAAAGGGTGTTAGCTGCACAGAAGGAAGCTGTGTTGGAAGCTAACTATCATGCGGAGAAGTTAGGAATAACTGAGGAGCAGTTATCCTACGACAAAGATGGAATGCTACGACTAAACGGACGAATATGGGTTCCAGTTTATGGAGGACTTCGGGATGTTATCCTCCAGGAAGCCCACAGCTCTAAATATTCCGTTCATCCTGGAGCTGATAAGATGTACCAGGATTTGAAAGCAAACTACTGGTGGATTGGTTTGAAAAAGTCAGTAGCTGAGCATGTAGCAAAATGTTTGACTTGTGCGCAAGTCAAGGCTGAACATCAGAAGCCGTCAGGTTTGCTTCAACAACCTGAAATTCCCAAGTGGAAATGGGAAATGGTGACAATGGATTTCATCACCAAGTTGCCGAAGACGAAAAAGGGAAATGATACCATATGGGTCATAGTAGATAGACTGACTAAGTCAGCTCATTTTCTACCCATCAAGGAGACGTATAGCTCCGATATGTTAGCTCAATTATACGTCGATAAGATAGTAGCGCTACATGGTATACCTATATCTATTATCTCCGATAGAGATACTAGATATACGTCGCATTTTTGGAAGAGTTTCCAACAATCGTTGGGCACTCGTTTGAATTTTAGTACGGCTTATCATCCTCAGACTGATGGTCAAAGTGAGCGTACTATTCAAACTTTGGAAGACATGCTTCGTGCATGTGCGATCGACTTGGGTGGTAGTTGGGATAAGAACCTACCACTGATTGAATTCTCCTACAACAATAGCTACGATTCCAGCATAAAGGCTGCGCCTTTTGAGGCCCTATACGGTAGAAAGTGTAGATCGCCCATTTGTTGGGCAGAAGTTGGAGAAGTCCAACTGTCAGGACCAGATATCGTTTTTGAGACGACGGACAAGATCGTGCAGATACGCGATCGTTTGAAAGCTGCCAGGGATAGGCAGAAAAGTTATGCGGATCCTAAGCGCAAAGACTTTCACTTCGATGTAGGTGATAAAGTATTGCTTAAAGTATCGCCCTGGAAGGGTGTGATGCGATTTGGAAAGAAAGGCAAGCTGAGCCCGAGATATATAGGACCTTTCGAGATTATCGAACGTGTCGGGTCCGTCGCTTACAAGTTAAACATGCCTGAAGAGCTTAGTGCTATTCATAATGTGTTCCACATCTGTAATTTGAAGAAGTGTTTCGCTGACGATTCACTGGTTATACCGCATACAGATATACACATAGACGAGAGTCTGAAGTTTGTGGAAAAACCTTTGTCGATTGAGGATCGACAGGTGAAAAAGCTTCGAAGGAAGCACGTGCCTATTGTTAAGGTCAAATGGGATGCCCGTAGAGGTCCCGAATACACGTGGGAAGTGGAATCCACGATGCAAGAGAAATATCCACATTTGTTTCAGTAAATCTCGAGGTCGAGATTTCTTTTAAGGGGGTGATGATGTAACACCTCGAAAAATTTCGTCCAATAATGTCTTGACACGTGTCATAAGGTTCCGGTATGTGAAAACAAACTTTAGAGGGACTAAAAGTGACAAACAGTGAAAACTATGGAACGTAAGGGTCCAAAGTGTCAACAGTGGATAAATAGACTCTATGATAACCCTACATAATGTTTATAACCTTAAACGGATGGTTCATGGATCATACGACGCGGAAATTGCACAAAAGTGAGGAATTGCAAACTATAGGGGCCAAAAGTGTCAACATGTTTAATTTATACCTCTGAGTGAACTTTTGGCAGACCCGAAGCTTTATAATGCTAAAATATACTCACTAGAATATGTGGTAAAAATTTCGTGAAGTTTCGTTAACGTATGAGAAAGTTATGGCCAAAACCGTACTTGAGGGGTTAAAAGCGTCAACGTCGAATTTCATGGCTTTTCGGTTGAGCGCAAAGTTATCCAAGGACATTACCATGTAGGTAAATGTCCCAAGGTTCTTAAAAACCAAGTTTGGGGGTTTACGGGTCAAGATAAGTAGCCGAAACATCGCATATAAGATCAGGGACCAAAGCTGTCAAGTTTGAAAATTGTTTGGCTGAACAGCAGGTCAGGCGACCCGCCTGGACAGACCCAAGCGGGCCGCGTGGGACTACCAGTAACAGAATTCGTGAAAATGGGTTATTTGGGTCCGAATTTGAGTGTGTAACAGCTGTTTTTCACCTCCAATTGCTCCAATAAAAATGCATGCATGGCTAGGACAACAGTAACCTCTGAATTCAGCTTTAAATCAGTTCACAAGACCATTTCTTGGGCATTTGCAATTGTGATCAAGAACTCTTTCAACTCTCAAGAACTCTCCAGACTCTCTGGAGCATTCCTGGACATCAAGGCCGATTCTTAGTGTTAACTAATCTTCAATAGGACCTTTGTAAGCTCCTAATTTAGTCTATAATTCGTTCTTGCTTAGTTTAATTGCTAAAAGTCAAAATGATGTTCTTATACTTTGACTTTCTGATTAAACGAGTTTTACTCAGTCATTTCTCAAATTGAAACTAGATATATGTTGGTATTTATGTGGGAAACAAACCCTCAAAAGGGTATTCACTGATTTCCACTTTATGCATGCTAATTGTCGAGTCAAACTTGTTTCTAAAAAGTCAACAGAAGTTGTTTTTGTGAAAAATAGCTTAAATGGTAATGTAAAGGACATGCAATCTGTTTGATCATCATAAACAACTTATAATATATGTAAGAATGTGTTTTATCATAATCAACTCGACAATCTATAGTATAAATACGAATCGGAACCGAAAATCTTGTAAAACGACTATTTCGTAGACTATCGATTCGGATTCGTACATGCATGTTTGAGATCTGTATTGGGGAGTATTTTTGACCATTTTTATTTTGGTAAAACTTTCTGGAATTTTTGTTGTTTGAGTCTATGCTTAGCCGATTCATTTGCATGTTTCCGATTATGCTTAAAAGTTGACTATTTTGCCCTTTTTGATATAAAACGTGATTTTTGGAAAAGTGAAAGAGTAGAAATCTTTATTTCTAATATATAAACTTGCACCGAAAATTTCGGATCAGTTGGTGGTCCAGATTTTGAGTTATGGCCATTAGCGTAAAACTATGTTCTTAAGTTACATAAACGGCCCTTTTCGCGTATAACCCATTTCAGGCCACGTTTTGATATAAAACTTTTTACCCACTGAGGTTATATAATATTTTGGGATTTTAGATGATTTTTATTTAATTTTTGGCTGGTCGTATCTTAGATCGCTTAGTTATTTCGGTTTATGTCGGTTTTGACCGTTTAAGCCATAAAATGAGTTTTATGCATTCTTTTGACCCGAAACCTTTTCCTACTGATTTTATATGTTAAATAAATTATTTTAAGTATTCTGGAAATATAAAAATCCCAGATTTATTTTGAAAACCCGGAAACGGCGTTAAATCGCATTTTAAGCATTTTTAGCGCATAGTAAGCGTTATACTCATTTTAAACATATAAGACTTATACCTACTGATGTAATTAGCATATTTTCATATAATAACAGTAAGTATAAGTATATGAACTCAGATTTCCAGTTTTGGCATTTTTAGCCCTTGTGAATTTACTAAAATACCCCTATGGTGCATAGTTTGATTTTAAATGTTAAGTTTGGTATATGGGTCATACCCTACTGTTATAATATGTTAAATGGAGTATATTTTCTGTATAAACCAGACCCGAAACTCGGATTTCTAATTTGACTCTTTTATAATCTCTTAAATGACCAAAATGCCCTTATGAGGCATAAATTGAGTTTAAAATTATTTCGGGCAATATAGAACATAACTTACTGATGTTATATCATATTTAAAGCATATTATCTCGGGGAACTTGCATTTGACTCTTTTGGCTACCCGTAACGCCCTTTTTGCGTTCGGTTCAGTTTACGTAACTAGTTTGCGTAAATTGACCGAAACGGGTCAAACGTTATCATTTTTATCTCAAAATCCAGAATGTATTTAGTATACCCATATTATACAAGTATTCAAACTTGTCGGGTCTAAATCACATTCTATCCTGTCTTTCGCTTAATCGTGCGCTTGTACCGTATCGTCCTTAAAACTAACCGGTCAAAGCTAAGCCTTAAATAAAAGACCCGTAAGAAATCTAATAGGTTATTATAAACCTTTGTTCCAGATTAGGAGGCCCAGTAAAAGCTACCAACACTTATCATTTGTGACTTATACTTGCTCAGGTAAATACATTTTGACTTATTTTCCCTATACGGGCTTGGGGTACGGTATATAGTATACCGCTTGATCGGGCGCACAAGTCCTGCACCTTATGGGTGTACAGTCTTGAATAGCTTGTGCGACTCGTTTAAACAGTCTTGTCTTACTTTAGGCTTTGGGGGGTTATTGACCGTGTCCCGGATATCCTTGGCATTATCTTACGAGATGGCCACGACCAGAGCACGGGGTGTAGGCGTACACTCGGCGTGTATAACTCTTTAATGTGGTGTGTCATTTAATCTTTAGCCCGGACAGCAGATCTCGGGCCACCAAAGATACGAGTGCATGTAATTCGTTCACAAGTTTATATTTCATAAATATCCCAAGTTAATAAAAATATTTATGCCTTGTGCATTTAAATAAATTTTCAATCATTTTCAAAATGAGTCAGTCGATTTGTATTTACCAGTGTAAACTGACGTATTTTTCCCAAAAGGTTAAGTGCAGGTACTATACGAACTAGGCTGGCTGTTTCCTAAGAGCGTCCACTATAGTCTCGCAAGCTCGGACGACAAAATAAACTGTTGAACAATTTATTCTTATTTTTATTTGATCCGCCTGTGGATCCGTTTCAACTACTTATGATGTGTATTATGTCATTTTAATTAAAGTTGAAATGTATCTATTCTGCTTCCGCTGTGCATTTTTATATTGTGTTGATTGTCTTTGACGATGCCAACTACGTCACTGTACCCCACACCGGGCCCACCGGTGACACGTGGAATTCGGGGTGTGACATATTACCACATACCTTTCAGCTTATCCTTCTATCGTGCTTTTACTCGAACTAACTTCCCAACACTTTGCTTGTGTTGTCTTGTGATCGCTAAGTATAGTCGATCAATACTTTTTGTTATTATGACCTCATGGACCATCACTACCGTTTTGTACTCACTTACCTTTATCGTTTGGTTCGACTGAGTAGCCAATTGGCCACTTGGTCATACATTCTTATCAACTATGTTTATTTCACGCTAATCTTAATATGAATAGCGTGTTGAACATTTTCTTAATTTAAATATTGACATTAGCCAGTCTCACTGACTAGACTTATTAGCTCAGTTACTTTATACCCATCTCTCAGGCTACTATGTGATTTTATTCCACATAACTTTCCTGACCGTGATCGCGTCACGTCATGTTTAATTTATACCAAAATTTCATTTTCGAAAATATCACTTTTTCGAATATATCGTTTTGCACCTATCGATGTTAAGACCCATACTCTTTGATATTTGTTATTTCCAAATTCGTCTTATAGTATTCATATTTGTTAAAACGTTGTTTCTTACTAAAACTGAATTTTAGTTTAACGTTTTTCCTTTTAACTATGTCCGTTACTCATATTAAGGAAATTGACAACCCATAATTTATTCTTTTCCGTTCTCATTTTACGCGGGGAATCATAACTAGTTCCCTTGCTTTACTCTATTGACCCGTAGGTTTTTTTTTTCTTCACTTAGCCTCATAGGCTATTTCTTTAAATTTTTCACCCCCCCCCCCTTTTTTTTTAAGGTGAGACATTAACAACTTGTTTCCTTCTCTTTATGACCCGAGGGTCTTTTTGGTCCCGTAGACCTTAACGTTGTGTTTAATCCCGTAGGTTATGATGATCTCGTGGATCATCTTTTATTCTTGTCTATATTCAAATGTATATATACATATATATATATATATAGTGTCAAGGCACCCCTTTTATGTCTAGAACTGTTTACTCTTGCTTTTTAGATTTCATTTGACCTTGACCGTAGTCTAAGGTTACATTAGTTCTCTTTCGAATTATCTTTCTGTCTGTATGACTTCTAACGTCATTTACACGGCGGTTTGTCCTACACTTACCGTTACACGGTTCTTACCTATACTTCTTTACGACCCATTACCCGGGTTCTTTATCTTAGTGTTTTTAACATTTTTGTTTCGCTAGTTGGCGTTTTTCAGTTTGCGCTTACTTTCATTAGCAAGCATCATCCTTTGTTTAACTCGTTTGACTGTTCGTGTGAAACTTTATCACTTATGAATGTCAAACTTCATTCTCTGTTCGACCCGTTCAACTTTAAAATAGTTGAACATGATTTATCAAAACTTCTATTTACTTCATCTTGTCGTCTTTTAGTCATGACTAAAAATCCAAGTCTTGTAATTTTCCATCCGAGTTCCCGTTTCTCGGTCTATGCATGTGTTTAAATCCTTACCCACCAACCGGGTATTTTACCGAAGTCATTATTATTGCAACCCTTACGGTATGCATTATGACTTCGTTTCGCTTTTATATTCCTACTTTGTCCTCGTGTTTGACGTTTTACAAAAACGTCCCCCTTAGAGACATATTCGCATTTTCCGGGTTCGAGTGTATGTACACTCCCTCCCCAATGCATATCTTGATCATTCTACATGTTTATGTTCTTCGGGTTCGAGTGTAAGTATACCCCCTCCCAATACATGTCTACATCATTTTACATATTTGCATTTTCCGGGTTCGAGTGTAAGTACACTCCCCTCCTAATGCGTACCTTAATTATTTTACATGTTTCTTTGTCCCTTCATTCGGGCTCATCATCCTAATGTAATACGCTTCCGTTACCCGGCTGTGCGTTTACATTATTATCAAATATCTTGCTCATTTGATTCATTTGGGTACTTTTAAGTTAGTCCCATTCACCCCGCCCTTACTACATCGGATGTAAACGTGTCCGCCATAAGAAGTTCATGGTATCATATGCCACTACTTACTTGGCCAGAGTAAGCGATTAACACATGACACACATGACCTTTTTATAGCTTTCACATCACGCCCTATGTAAGTAACGCCTCTATTTATTTCTCTTGGAAACAATATCCCAAATACATTTTCTATTCGGGTTTTTCCAAGTTTTTAATCTACATATGCAACTTTCAATTTCTACTTATTTGTTGCATATCACTCTTTGTGCGATTATTTAAAATGTGCACCTGGTAATGTTTGCCCCGACGGGCGTTCCTTGCCATTAAACTTGTTCGCGGTCGTTACGCGATTTAGTCCTCGGTGAGCATGCTCCTCTTGTCATACTTCGGACCGTTCATCATCATATCCACAATTCGTTTGACTCTCGTAGTCTTCAAACGCGAGTGTCCTTCAATTAAAACATTCACAAAAGTTAGTAACTGTCACACCCCAACCAATGGCGGAAACATCGGGATGAGACGAAGTGTGAAGATTGCTAGAGACATCATAACGCTATTTGTGACAATATTTAGAAAATCCAAATTTCATTTCATTTCATAACTTCAAATAGTCAACATTACAAGAAATTCAAATACGACAAGTTTAACAAAACAACATGATAACATAACAAAATTTTGATACAACATTTTAAACCCTAACGTCTATATGTGTATCTAGGCATCAACGCTACTTCATTTCATAGCATCATCGTCCTCAACCTGTAACATGTTTAAAATAAAGTTCAATGCAAAAGCAAAGGCGAGTATACAAGTTTGATACGTACATAGCAAAAGATAAGTTTGAACAGTTCCTCATAGCAAGCATGTGATTCAAGATAAACATTTAAACATGGCATGTGTCTAACATATCAAACCAAGAAAACGCAACTTGCTCATGACATAACCAAAGTTTCAGTAGAGGCGGGTCGTTAATCCTATAGCGCTACATATGTCAAGATTTGGCTCGTACGAAGTTAATGATAAGTTCAACACATAAGAATCACCCAAATTTAAAGTATCAAGTCATCACATATACAAGCATGTTATAGGAATGTTCATGTGTTTAGACAAAAGTTCATGTGTAAGTTTCAATAGGTAAACATGTTACACCCCAAAAGTGGTAAAAGTAAAAAGGGGGAAAGTACGAGTATACTCACAAAGTTTGCATATGTTTTCCGATTATCCAATTGTTGACGAGTAGAGATTTAGAGTCCGAATGTATAAGGGTTAAGGTTCAAGTATGTTTAGAGTCGAGATTCGGTGTTTAAAACAACATAAAAATAAGATATGAGAATAACATGGAAAATAATCATTTAGTACATATGATGCTTGTTCTTGACACTAGGAAACTCGAAGGAGTTTAGATGTTTTCATGGAACAAGGTTCCATTAGAATCGTGACAAGTTATCATAGTCTAGGATGATGTAATCTAGTACCCCGACATATGAACACTAGTTCATCATCAAAGATTCGATTATTCGAATAATATATTTAGGTTATATAATATATGTCCAATAGTTCAAGCATGAGGTAGAAGATTAAAATCTTCATTTTGGTACCTCTAAATGTCATAGAAGTCATGTAGGAGGTAGGAAGATCAAGTCTTCCATTTAGGCACCTCTATGTGTTCACCACAACACTTGATGTAAAAAAACAACCAAGGAGGGTCATGAACATACAATAAAGAATAAGAAATATACACACTAACTAAGAGAAATCATCAAATCATGTGAGGATTGTATGTTTGGACAACCCAAGTTGTTCCATAATCACTCATGTATCAAAGACAAAGTTTGACATGACTGGTGGGTTAAAAACCCTAAACAAAACACCAAGTTTATGAGGTTTAATCCTCTGATTTTTAAGTGTCTCAACCTTGTTTTTAAGCTTAACCAACCATGGGATAAGTTGTAAGCATTAGGACATAGGTATGAGATGTGTTGAACACAAGTTACATAGGTTTAAACAAGTTTTTGATGAACATAAAAACAAACAGAAAGTTTATGGACTATTTCGGGGCATTTCCAGGTCTGATTTCTCCAAGGAGAAGTCTAGGAATCGAACCCCATGATTATACAAGCAAGTAGGAAAAAGAATCGAGTGAATCGGATAAGAATTGAGTGAGTTATGCTCATTTTCGTGAAGGGGTGTCAATCTACTCGAACCCTTGCTTTCAGCTACGGTTTGGTGGATGTTTTGTGAGTTTTTAGGGTTGCAAAAGTGGTAGGGAGGCTGGTTATAAGTGGTATTTATAGGGGGAAGGATTAGGGTTTCAATGGGTTGGGCTTTGGAAGTGTTTAGAAGGGGTTACACCTTGAAACTAGCCCACAAAACCCAACTATATGGGGCTGAATTTTGCTGAATTGGGCTGCCATATTTCTTTATTTTTTTATTTTTTTAAAACATTATAATGAGTAATTTTGTTAATTAAGTTGTGTAATAATATGCAACAATGTTTCCCCTAACTTGTAACAAGGTGAAATATGAAATAAAACATGATTTAACTAGGTAAAAAGTGTAATGTACAAGTTTTATTTACGAAGCAAGTTCCGTATTTTACAACGATTACGATGAAAGAATGGTTATAAGAACACAAGATTTCCAAAGATAGAATTTCACGTAAGGTTTCTAAATGTAGGATGTTTGAAAACGCAGGGCGTTACAGTCTCCCCTCCTTTAGGAAATTTCGTCCCGAAATTTATTCAATAGGAAGACTCGAAAGGGTTTTGGCAAGCCGAAAAGGATTGTTTAGAATTGAGGCTTTGGAGTTTGAGACAACGGAGAATAATTGAGGTATAAGGATGAACAATTGATCTAATAACGATTATGAGTATAAGAATAGCATAAGTATTGGGTATACGAAAGTAGCATGCTGAGAATGAAGTCTCGTCAGGGATAATCGGATATAATGCATTTGTGAGTTGTTTAAAGTTTGTATTAGGTCCATAAAGGTCTGCAAAACACTGAATTTCTCATTGCACGTTTTACGAAAATTTAGTAACATGATGAAAACACTTATATATAGGAAGTACCAGCGGCGTATCCACCATGTTTTAACCATATTACGTCCATTTCGTATTCGGTGTCAAGTTACGTTCCGTGTCTTACCATACACAGTAGTACACTCTATGATTTTCATACGCCTATCACTATAATCCCGTGTGCACCCGTGATTATTTTGATCGTCGCATGATCCGCATAGCTTGTACTAGTTGTGTATGAATCGGGGTATACATAAAAAGTTTAGAATGTGTACGTACAAGAATGTAGTATATAAGCAAGTCCATGTTTAAGTATGTGTGGGACCCACGCAAGCGAATCCCTCGGGTTGCGCTCGCGTATAGGTACGAATGTATGAATCATGAGTAAGGATGAAAGTATGAGCATAAGTTTAAGTATGAATACGCATGTATGTATGAGCATAAACATAAAACGTGTAAGTAGTATGTGGATAAGTATAATTATAAAACGTATGAAAAAAAATGAGTATGAATGCGAGTACGAGTATAACATAAACCGTATAAATGAGAGTATAAACACAAGATGCATGTGTATGGATGTAAAGGTGAAAATTAAGTGTAAAACATGAATGTTTAAGTATGAATAAAATACATGTGTACGAGTCTAAGTATAACAAAGCTGTAAAGGTGCAAATGGAAACATAAAGCATATGAATATGAATACGAATGTAGTATAGACATGAATGTAAGGACAACGTGGTGTATAATTGTGAGTGTATTTATTAACGTAAAACGTACGAATTTTGAATCGTGAGTATAATATAAATGTGTAAGTGTGAACATAAGTGAAGGCGTAAAATGTATAAGCATGGATGTAGAAAATAATGATTTTGTTTATAGTAAAAAAAAATCGAAATACACGAGTTTATGTGCGTAAAAGATCAAAAGTTTTGAGTATGAAAGAAAAAGTGAACGAGTGACACGCGTGAAATTGTTGTGAGATATTGACTAAAACGTATAAAATGGTATGCATATGTAGTTGTTTGCGTAAAACGTGAAGTTAAATAGATTGAGTTGTCATGAAATGCAGAATTTAGTTTGTGAATGTAAGGAAATATAAGCAGCTATTGGTTACGTGAAGCGTACTTTGCAAAAGAATGGAAATGCTACTACGGTTTTAAAAGAGATTACATAAGTTGAAAATTTGTCGGTCCTTATGAAGTTTCCTTGCCCACGTGTTTTGAATTTAATTGACGTATCAAGTGAGGTTTTGAAAAGTTCTAGAGATTAAGAAGTTTGCATCGTTTTAAGTAACTTTGTGTTAAAAAGTTTCGAAGTTTACGGATTTTCGTGAAAAGTTGATCCTTTAGAAAAAGGAATTTGGTATATGGACTTAGTGTTTGCTGAAAAGGCGTCTTTTAATAAAATGTTTTATTGCTTTTGAAAGAAGTTTTAGTAAATGTTGAATAATATTTGTAATATTTTATAAGTGTTTCAATAGTTATGTTGAATACAATTTTTTTTTTTTTTTTTTTGTGAGCAATGGTTTTGTTGGACCGATTCAGTTGATGAGTAGCATTTCGTGAAATTTTGAATGTCGGGGAATAAGCGTTTATGGTGTAAGTTAAGAATTTTGTGTGTGTGAGCTATGTGAAAATAGATTGTAGGATAGGATATTCGTTTATGTATAACAATGCATTTTGAAACAATTAGGGACTTGACTAGTGAATAGTGATAAATGATTTAGATATAAACATGACGCATTTACATAATATAGTTTTTTTTAAAAGAAAGCATTGGTAACGATCACTTAGGTAAGGGAATCACCCCGAATCCATTGGTGAGGTCGTTGTAAGATGAGAAAAAGAAGCGGAGTTAATCGTCAAGGTAAGGAAATCACTCCTATCTCGACGATATGTCTCCACTTGTTGTTACGAAAGAAAAATGTAAATAAATTACGAGAAATTATGCATGCTAGTGATGTATAACCATATGAAAAGTAATAGTATGATGTATGCATAAAAGTGAAATCTCAAGACGGTTCAAAATTGACAAGAAAGAGTTTCATCATAAAAGATCAAGATAATAAAGCGCACTTCTGATAAAAAGAAACTTGGATGGTTACAAAACGGAACGTTGACTAACCAAAGTGATCGAAAGATCTTTTGGAATCAAGAAACATGCTTTGGCCTAATAGGTGGAATACTCTCGCCGGTATCTCGGTTAACGGTATTCACCCTTCCAGTTACTACATGTTCCCAATCCATCGAAAATTTCGAGACTTGGCGGGATTTTTGAAAATCAAGGAGTGGAACTAGTCGACAAGGTGCGGGTTTCACCCCTAACTTGACGATTTCGTATCCTAAGTGTGGTTGGTACTCGTCGGGTCAAAATTTAATTTCGACATGTTGACGAGGGTCCACTAGAATTTGAAATTTGAAATTTCCATTAAGATATGGATTTCACTCCTAACTAAATGGTGAATTTCGTGCAAAAATAGAATCGCGTGGGATGAGAGTCGTTTACCAAATTGTGGGTTTCACGCCTATTTTGGTAAACTCGTCTCGTTCGTATAACATGAGTGTTTTCGAGTTTAAGAAAAATCGAGTAAAATGCTTTAGTAAAGGGGAGTATGTTAAAGGAATACGAAAACAAGTGTGAACACATAAGAATGCACATCAAGAACGGTACATAAAGAATAGGACAATAAAACAAGTACCAACATATAGAGAAATATGCTAAGAATACACATAAAGAATCGAACAACGGAACAAGTATTAACACATAATAAAACAAGTATAGCATGTGATGTGTTAACACATAAGTGACATATATGTTTGAAAGATGAAAAGAGAATAAATAAAGGCAAATAAGATAGCATGCAAGTAGTTTCAAGCAAAACATGAGAATAAAGCTCTAAAACTATAGACTAGGTTAAAGCATTCCTACTTTTCCTAATTCCCTATAGTTATGGCTCTGATACCAATCTGTCACACCCCAACCAATGGCGGAAACATCGGGATGAGACGAAGTGTGAAGATTGCTAGAGACATCATAACGCTATTTGTGACAATATTTAGAAAATCCAAATTTCATTTCATTTCATAACTTCAAATAGTCAACATTACAAGAAATTCAAATACGACAAGTTTAACAAAACAACATGATAACATAACAAAATTTTGATACAACATTTTAAACCCTAACGTCTATATGTGTATCTAGGCATCAACGCTACTTCATTTCATAGCATCATCGTCCTCAACCTGTAACATGTTTAAAATAAAGTTCAATGCAAAAGCAAAGGCGAGTATACAAGTTTGATACGTACATAGCAAAAGATAAGTTTGAACAGTTCCTCATAGCAAGCATGTGATTCAAGATAAACATTTAAACATGGCATGTGTCTAACATATCAAACCAAGAAAACGCAACTTGCTCATGACATAACCAAAGTTTCAGTAGAGGCGGGTCGTTAATCCTATAGCGCTACATATGTCAAGGTTTGGCTCGTACGAAGTTAATGATAAGTTCAACACATAAGAATCACCCAAATTTAAAGTATCAAGTCATCACATATACAAGCATGTTATAGGAATGTTCATGTGTTTAGACAAAAGTTCATGTGTAAGTTTCAATAGGTAAACATGTTACACCCCAAAAGTGGTAAAAGTAAAAAGGGGGAAAGTACGAGTATACTCACAAAGTTTGCATATGTTTTCCGATTATCCAATTGTTGACGAGTAGAGATTTAGAGTCCGAATGTATAAGGGTTAAGGTTCAAGTATGTTTAGAGTCGAGATTCGGTGTTTAAAACAACATAAAAATAAGATATGAGAATAACATGGAAAATAATCATTTAGTACATATGATGCTTGTTCTTGACACTAGGAAACTCGAAGGAGTTTAGATGTTTTCATGGAACAAGGTTCCATTAGAATCGTGACAAGTTATCATAGTCTAGGATGATGTAATCTAGTACCCCGACATATGAACACTAGTTCATCATCAAAGATTCGATTATTCGAATAATATATTTAGGTTATATAATATATGTCCAATAGTTCAAGCATGAGGTAGAAGATTAAAATCTTCATTTTGGTACCTCTAAATGTCATAGAAGTCATGTAGGAGGTAGGAAGATCAAGTCTTCCATTTAGGCACCTCTATGTGTTCACCACTACACTTGATGTAAAAAAAACAACCAAGGAGGGTCATGAACATACAATAAAGAATAAGAAATATACACACTAACTAAGAGAAATCATCAAATCATGTGAGGATTGTATGTTTGGACAACCCAAGTTGTTCCATAATCACTCATGTATCAAAGACAAAGTTTGACATGACTGGTGGGTTAAAAACCCTAAACAAAACACCAAGTTTATGAGGTTTAATCCTCTGATTTTTAAGTGTCTCAACCTTGTTTTTAAGCTTAACCAACCATGGGATAAGTTGTAAGCATTAGGACATAGGTATGAGATGTGTTGAACACAAGTTACATAGGTTTAAACAAGTTTTTGATGAACATAAAAACAAACAGAAAGTTTATGGACTATTTCGGGGCATTTCCAGGTCTGATTTCTCCAAGGAGAAGTCTAGGAATCGAACCCCATGATTATACAAGCAAGTAGGAAAAAGAATCGAGTGAATCGGATAAGAATTGAGTGAGTTATGCTCATTTTCGTGAAGGGGTGTCAATCTACTCGAACCCTTGCTTTCAGCTACGGTTTGGTGGATGTTTTGTGAGTTTTTAGGGTTGCAAAAGTGGTAGGGAGGCTGGTTATAAGTGGTATTTATAGGGGGAAGGATTAGGGTTTCAATGGGTTGGGCTTTGGAAGTGTTTAGAAGGGGTTACACCTTGAAACTAGCCCACAAAACCCAACTATATGGGGCTGAATTTTGCTGAATTGGGCTGCCATATTTCTTTATTTTTTTATTTTTTTAAAACATTATAATGAGTAATTTTGTTAATTAAGTTGTGTAATAATATGCAACAATGTTTCCCCTAACTTGTAACAAGGTGAAATATGAAATAAAACATGATTTAACTAGGTAAAAAGTGTAATGTACAAGTTTTATTTACGAAGCAAGTTCCGTATTTTACAACGATTACGATGAAAGAATGGTTATAAGAACACAAGATTTCCAAAGATAGAATTTCACGTAAGGTTTCTAAATGTAGGATGTTTGAAAACGCAGGGCGTTACAGTAACGTCAACTTCAATAATCGCCGGTAATATAATACAAGGCTTTTTCTTCTATATGCGTCAACGCGCGTATTTTCGTCAACTATATCAATCATTTTAATTGGGGTAACGTGTACCACACGATAGCCCTATGTGTTATTTACAACACTTTTGCATACTAAACTATTAACGTACTTGTACTTACCGGATTTGCGATCAAGCCTCGAACCGAACACCAATCTTTATTAAGAGCATAAGGTTTAAGTCCAAGCATAGTTTTCCCACCATACTTGAATCTCTTAAACCAAGGCTCTGATGCCAACTTGTAACACCCGTTCGACTAAATCTCGGTTTAACGTATATTTTGTCAAAACAATTATGTAATTAAAGATTCCATATGGATCGGAAATACGGGTTTACTAAAATTTTTACAAATTTAAGTGATACCACATAATGTGGTTTAATTCGCCGTTTTAAAATAACGACGAAACAACTTGCGGAAGCTTCATTTAACGCGTGTTCGGTTCTTGCTCGACACTTGATCTTCATCCGGAAACTCTTGGTATTTTTCCTGTGATCAAAACCAACCTAAAAGTTAGTTTTGATATTTATATATCGCGTATAAACGAGTTCTAGCATCGATTCGAAACAATTAAAATAAAATCTCACAACTGATCCTGTCGCGTGTCGCGGCAGGGTTCATTTGTTTTGTCGCGTGTCGCGGGAGCCCCCGCGTGTCGCGGCATATTAAATGTCTCCCTCCGCGTGCCGCGGGGGAGACTGTTTTCCAGCGAGTGCAGGTTCAATATTCATTCTAGAATTTCGATTATGATTGTTCATCATAATCTCAAAGTATCACCAAATCATAAAATTCGACATACCTTGTGATCCCCACGACTAGGTGATTATTTATATGTGTTCATGCATCGATTTGGGTCTTGATTTGAGCGTCAATTTGTTGAGATTATTTGAGCTAGGGTTTGGAGCTCTTGCTCCTTCTCCTGGACTACTTCACGCACGCACACACACATCTAGTGTGTGTGTTGTGTTATATTTTTAAGTTATAATTCCATTTTCAAGTTACCCGACTTTGGTCCCTCGTGTTTGGTTAGTTATTAATCAGGTCACA
Organism: Helianthus annuus; assembly: GCF_002127325.2. NCBI lineage: Eukaryota > Viridiplantae > Streptophyta > Magnoliopsida > Asterales > Asteraceae > Helianthus > Helianthus annuus. Next base: position 192,395,204 of record NC_035449.2, on the reverse strand, counting down.
ACCTAATTATTTTCAATAATATTCCCACTTATTAACTAGGTTTAATATTCCTAGTTAACTTAGCGGGTTCGGGAATATTTATGACTAAGTTTATTTTAGGTCCCGTTAACCCGGGCCTTTTGTCCATTTTATTCCTTAAAAGCTTTTATTCACTTTTTATTTAATATTAGGATTAATTATTTAAATCCTAACATTTACCAGGTAAATTTCACCACTAACGTCACTTTACCCGTCTTTTAGTAGTAACGGAGTTTGATTACCAAACCCGTTTTCGGGGTGTTACACTTGGACATACTAAATTTGAGGAATAGTGGTTTGGACATAATGCAAAGGAACAGGGGTTGCAGGATGTGCATAATGGGCAGTGTTTACATGGGCAGCAGGGGTATATTGGGAATACTACACAGTGCTTTGGTTATTTATTGGTCTTGGACTAGGGTGTATGATAATTGGTCCACTGTTTTGACTCCTACACTCTCTAGCAAAGTGACCTAACCTGTTGCACTTGTAACATTTGATTTTAGACTTATCCAACCCTACTTTTAGATTCCCATGCAACCCTGGGAATTTTCTCCATGTCCTTTTGTAAAACTTGTTGGTTCTAACACTCAGCAGTGCAAGTTGGTGTAATATGTCCATTTCCTCTAAATCAGTTGGATCAAAATGCTGGAGATCATTGAGTTCAAAGCACAGATTATCAGAGTTCTGGCTTTCTCCATTTGTTGTAAAAGCATAATTGGATGAGTGAGAATCAAAGTCAAAATTTCCACCAGCTGTTATGTTAATAAAGTGATCATAACTCTGATCCTTACTACTGCCAGACTCTTCCTGACCTAAAAGAGCTGTGTTGCTAAATGAATAGTCATCTGCAACTTTCCCAGACTCTTGTAACTTCTTTTTCTGGTTCAACTCCCTTTCATAGGCCAGGAGTCTACCATGAAGCTGGGTTAGGGTCAGATATTTGAACCCAGCAGAATTCCTGGTTACAAAAGCAATTGTGTCCCAATTATCAGGAATTGACCTAAGAAACCTGCTATTTTGGGCTGCATTAGTAAATTCAACCTTAACAAGTTTTAGTTCACTCATGAGACAGCTAAAACGCTCAACTGTTTTGTTAATGATTCACCCTTAATGTGACCAAATGTTTCATACTGTTGGTTTAAAATTTCCCTGTTATTTTCAAGTACTTCTTCAGTCCCCCCAAATTGTTCCTTCAGTGCATCCCACAATTCCTTGGCACTGTTACAGTGTAACAGCCCAGCATAGATCTCATTAGGTAGTGCAGATGCAACGATGCTAAATGCCTTGGCATCTGTCACACCCCCAAAAATCCACACGCGGAGTACCACCGCTTGGAGGCGTGATGTGACCAGGATCGAGCCACCAATCATATTGAACAACGTAATTAAGTAATTAAAACCAACTAGAATACAATTGGTGACCATAAGCTAGTTAACCAAGTTCAACTTAAACAGCGGAAGCATTAAAGGTAAAACCCAAAACATAAGTTCATAGTTCATAAGTTTAAAGTCTAAAACGTAGGTTTAATAAGTTCATAAGGATTAAATGTATATCACGGGAACATAACAATCCTTATTCCACAACAATCTCCTCCTCGTGCAAGCTCCATATGCGTCTAGCGACCTGTAAGGCATGTAACAACGAGTCAACAACAAAGTTGAGTGAGTTCACGATTGGTTGATCAGTTTTAAGTTGTTTCTGAAAACGTGGTTTGTCTTTCGTTGGCGTAATTGCTGTGGGGGTTACCCCGTAGTTGAAAGTATGATTAACCAGTTCATTCTTTATTACCCAAACCATATCCATGATCGGTGGGGGCTTCCCCATGTGAACCACTAGACCGTACCATATCGACTACTAACGCAAATAAGTTGTGCCCTACATCAATGTCTATCATCACTGACAGTTTGCCATAGTCCATTAGTACACGCTCGTCCGATTAGCACGGTGTGAGGTTTGTTAAACCTAATAGCGCTATTAACTATGACCCGCTCGCCATTGGCCTTGGCGATTAAGTCGATATAAAATGAGGGACTTCATGATAGAGTTTTGTCTAGTAAGTTTTAAGGTTGTTGTCCTACCCAAGAAGGACGAACGTACGTATTCTACCCAAGGAGAATACGCAGGATTAATATTGGCATCCTACCCAAGGAGGATGGCCGTACATATCCTACCCAAGGAGGATATGCAGATTCCGTTTTAATTCTTTAACCCATTCCCAATCCACCGGGAATCATATGCCTTAAAAAGTGTGTGAACTCACCTCGGTTTGCTCGGTTAGATTAATTACTCAAATAATCAGGAAATCAAGCACGTCCTAATAAAGTACAGATAACAATCAATTTCTCATGTATAACATGTATCCCACGTACGGTTTATCTACTCATTACTTCTATCACATACCACACAATTCAAATGCCAAGGTACTTTGTTAAGTTATATTATTTTACCCTAAATAATATAACTAGTTCACCAAATAAACAAATAATCACATAAGCGTTTTAGTGTTAAAATATATATTCTAAATATATATATATATATTTATCCATTTTTATTTAAGAAAATCAACCTCCGATCCTTGTATTTTGTTACAAAAATTATGGCGAAGTCCATATTCAAAACACTAGTTATATGTCACGGCTCCCGACCCTACCCTGGACGGAGCCGGGGGCCGTGGCGCAGAGTTCAATGGTACCCGTGGTATTTACTTTATGCGACAGCGGAAGTCTTTTTATTACAGGATCTTTTCACCGGAAAATACTTGTTTAATATATTACACAAAGTTTAAGGGATAAATCCCATAATTTACAATAAGTTGATTTCACACAGAAATCTTTATTTTCCAAAACATGTTTTATTGGTTTATTCACACTGAGCCACTTTTCTGAGCTTGATAGTGCTTTACTGCACTTTTCCTGGATCACACAGATCACCTGAAACATGTTTGAAAAAGGTTTTGTTAGCGGGGAAATACTGAGTGAATCATTCAGTTTTCTAAAACGACCTGTTAGTTATAAATTACAGTATTAAGGGGAATTACAATGTTTTTATCAACCAATTATCAAGAATGGGTATTTGTCACTCGACCGGTTCTGTGACGGTGGTCATACCACTATTGGGTCCCGTCGCCCCAATAGTGACGAGTATCAGGCTCACTCACCTAGAGTGATAAAAATAGTAATGTGCACAATACCCCACATACCAGCTGTAATTTGGTGATTACAAAGACTTAATCCCTGTAATTTGAAAATAACTTGGAGTTTTGTAATACTTACTCACAAACTGTGAGAAAACAGTTTAAAAAGAAGAATGACTCACATTGCAGATTAACGAGCAATAGATAAGCCTACTGATTATCCTTGATTAACCTAGTTTAATACAATGCACACACAGACAGGTTAGTAACTAATACAGCAGTTACGTCAATTCACGAGATTAAACCCTCACAACGATTAATCAGTGCAATACTCAATAATTCAGTCGGATTCACAACGAATAACAGAGCATAGTCCGAATTCGAACAGCACTCTAATATTCAAGTCGAAATCACGACGAATAATCAAAGTACAAGCTCAATTGAGCAGCACCCGGACTATCGTTGGATAGTTATAATCGATCGGACGTTGAATCGTAATAGCGATCGAGTTATTACCCTGATTGCGGCAGCGTTTCGTGATCGTGTGTGTGTTGTGAACTGATCGGAATATAACACGACGTACAGACAGTATCTGATCGACGTTTTAACACCTCAGTTTACATGCCAAGGTCGGCTATTTATAGCAGAAATTTCGACTCCCTTACGGACCGTATGCCTTACCCCTTACGGTCCGTAAGGCTGACCGGTATGCTTACGGTCCGTAAGGCTATCCCTTTACGGTCCGTAAAGGGTGCAGCCTACTTCCTAGCCTAGCTGAGTTCGGTTGTAGCTTAGGTGATTCAACAATTTCAACAAATAAGAACTGAACAACGAATTAATTAAGATAATTACCAACGAGGGTTAGCCCCCCTCGAGTTTTAGGGGCCCTGATCCTGATTCCGATTGTTCCGGAAATTTCAGGGTTTATGCCAAATTACTTGGGTGTCTTAATTAGGGTTTTCTTATTGGATAATTATTAACCTAATTACCGGTTTTATTGACAGTTGTTACATTATAAAATATACTTGTAATGCTTGTCTAGAAAAATATTTTCTAAGTGTTAGAATTTTTAGAAAATTTCGCCAGAGTTTCCCCTAAAAACGGAGGTGTCCATGCTATTAAGCATATCATTTTCTTTTCAAAATCAATCAACAACAATCCTTGAACCATTTCTACATTACCAAAAGCAAAATATATGTGTTTCACACTAACCATGAACTTGATATATTTTGAAAACGCGTAGTAACTTGGCAAGACTTTTAGTGGACTTAGTTACCTTTCGAAACGTATTTACTTCTTTAGAAATCATTCTCACAAAATGGTTTAGTGTTTACAACTTGTAAATAATTTTTACAAAAATTTAAACTCTTGAACTCTTCTTGTAAATAAAACATTTTCATACTTGTCGTATCTCTAAAATAGTGTAAGTGTTTGCAATCGTCATGGTTTTTCCAAAAAAAAAAAAAAACACTTTTCTAACTTGGTTTCTTACAAAAAAATCCTTTGTAAACTCTTGGATTTACAAACTCATCAACTTACTAGTTGATTTATGTTTTGTGCAAAATATTATTTTTATCAAGTTCATTTCTAGTTAGAAAGTGGTCTTTTTATGTAACTCAAACCACTTTCTAGTCTTGTTAAATCATACTTCTACATATTATTTAACAAGATTCACATGGTGTTTAACACCACATAATCAAGGATCACCACAAAACTAACAACATACTTACTACAACATTTTACCAGTAACTTTTCACTTTCATGTAAACTTTTATGTTCATGATTCTTGTTTTAACCCTTTTAGTGTTCTAGTTCTTTTAGTGTTCTAAATATAACTATCATACTACAATTTCTAGCTAAGAAACAAGATGAACAAGGGTGCACAAGGAACTTACTACTAGCACAAGGCTAGGGTAGAATCTAGTGAAGAAGATGGTGAAGAAATGATGATGAACAAGCAAGAACAAAGCCCTTTTGAAGCTCCACAAGTTTGCACTTTCTTGATTCACCTTAGATGCTTGTATGGAACTTGATTAATGGAGGATGATGGTGGTTAAGTGGTGGTGATGGGGGCGGTTATGGTGAACCGAGAAGAGGGAGAGAAGGGAGTGAGGAGAGAGGGTAAATCTATGGAATGATATTACAAGATACACTCCATACTTATAATGATCTCCATCATATTTTGTTTAGATATGCAAGTAAATAATCAAATATAATATTGAATTAAATCCAAGAGAAGATAGGGAGTATGGTGTGGATCTTTGGTGGGGTCCTTTGGGGCCGATTTCGGTTTAGGTGGGGGGGTTGGATGTAAATTTTTGAACTAAGTTGGTAATGGTAAGTTAAAATCCAAGTATATACTTACATATATTAGTTACTTGGTTTTTAGTGGGTGTTAGGGTGTTCGGGGATCACGACAAGCCAGGAAATAATGAAACAATGTTTTTGACAAAAATTTAGTGTTCCGGGAAATGTCCGGTTGTTCGGTTAGATACCGTTCCGTTAAAGTGTTTAATTATTCCGTAAAGTGTCTTTTATATATATTTTTGTAACACTTTTAATTCCCGACACTCAGGAAAGCTTTCAGGACCTATTTAGTCAATTTTTCTGTACAAGACTAGTATGTTATCAAGCGCATGTAAGTATGATGCAGTAATCAAAGAGCAGTTTAGTAATTCAACACAGTCATCAAGCACTTTAATTAACATTAATAAATCTTACGGATACATGAAATCATGAGGGTTGTTACAGCATCCAGTTCAATTTTCTGAAAATCCTGTTCAGTATAGTTCTCTATTTTTTTAGGAACCATAACCTTTAGATCCTCAGCACTTGGCACCATTGGAACATGTGGTCCAAAGATAACCGACTTCCAACATCCGGTGTTCTGTTGAGCTAGGATGTGACCCATCCTTCGCTCCCAGATGTTGTATTCATTTCTCTTCAACATAGGTGGTTTTAAGAGTGAACCGATGTTATTGTTAACATCCTGTGATTGTGACGTCATCCTGGTTGTTTTACAGGTACTGATTAATCAACTTTGCTCGTGAGTAAACCTTACTCTGTTTTTCAACAAAACGAACAATTAAAAGTATCAACGATTTTGAGCTGAACTTTTATGTCAAAATGATTGTTAGATCAAATTTGACTGTCCGAGCTCTGATACCAATTGTTAGGATCTGAGTTTCTTATGATTGTGCTTGTTTGATAATAATAAAGATGAACAAGAACAATTGCAGCGGAATTAAATGAAACAAACTTTCAACACACAATCAAATGAGAGAATTGCTTTCAACAAACATGTTTAACAGAGAATCGAAAGATTATATTTATTACAATCTTCAATTACACTTGCATGAATGCATACAATCTCCCCCTCAGCCTGAGCTTATAGAGAATGTTCGTACAGAATGACTTGTGATGAAGAGACCTGATAGAACAGTACAGGGTACTGTTCTATTTATAGTACCGAACAAACCACTGTGGCATCTTTGTTGACGTCACCATGAAAGTGACATCTAACCTCCTAACAACCTGTAACCACTGACCTATATAACCACTGCTATTACAAACTACTGATTAACAATAAATACAAATACAAGCTAAACTACTGCTTCTCATTCCACTGTTATACTCCTAGCAGTGCCTTGTGTCTTTAGCAGTACTTGAACCATGATAGTAGATTGAGCATCAGTGCTTGCACTTCAACAGTCTTTAGACCTGATCAGTTGTTGAAGAACAACAGTTGTTGTAGACGGACAGTAGATAGAGGTCATCAGTTGTTAGGCCATTTTCAAGGGGAAAGAACTGTTGCAATCAACTACTTATTTTGAACCCACTGATCTGATCCAGTTTTGGCTTTATCAACTGTTCCTTTGGTAGGGTTCAATCCCAACAATTTTGACACATTTGTAATGTTTTATCCACTCGTTACATTTTATGATGCTTATAGATGTGTTGCAAAATACATATGTTTTTTCCTTTGTATTTTGTATAATTTATTAGTTGTTTTTAGCTCGTACTTTGTTGTATAGGTGTTTTGCAGGTGTTTGTGTGTAAAAAGGATCGAAACGAGCTTAAATCAAGTAGAAACAAGCACACGGGAGAATTGAGGTGATGACATGGGATAAAAAGGAAAAGAATCAAGACTGCTTGTTGTTAATGTGTCGCAAGAGCCAAGGGCTCACCTGTTACCGACACACGGAGATCTTCCAGGTGGGATATTGAGGTCGCGACTATTTTGGCCCTCGCGCCACGCGAGGGACTTGCTTATCAATTTACGCGACACACGAGAAGGACATATGTCGATAAAACCCCTAGATTTTCCATAGTTAAACAATTTAAATACTCCAATTCGGATTCCATGACTTCCAGACGAGAAAAGAAGGGTTTTTACGCGATTTTGGGCAGAAGAAGGCACTTGGAAGCAAAAGTTGGAGCCTTCTACTCCATTGTTATCGATTTATCTTGTTTAATTAGATCTTTGGCTACCATTTTTATGATCTTTATGACTAGTTTTATGCTTATGAACATGTTTAGAGGTTAATCGTTCATAGCCGCCTAGGATTGGATGAATATTGACATGTTTTGACATTTATTATTGGGTTGATTTGTACGGTTGTTTGATAATCTTAGAAATCAACTCTTTTCTGGTTGTTTAGGGATATGTCTGTTGTGGTGTACTTGATTCATAAGACATGCCCCACATCGGTCGTGCCAGGAGAGATTCTTGGTTCATAATACATACCCCACTCTTAAATTACAAACGCGTTTTGGTCTTAGTCGGCTGTGGAGCACATGAAAACTCCACAGTTAAGTGTGCTCAGGTGGGAGTAGTACTAGGATGGGTGACCTCCTAGGAAGTCTCCACCGAGGGAACCAAAAACAAATCCGTGAGTTCCTAGATGGGCAACCCATCAGTGGCAAAGCGGACAATATTGGTGGTAAAAAGAAGCGAGATGTTGCAAATGGTATCAGAGTTGCTCCTGTGCCGTTCGGGGTGGTGGGGAAACCCTCATTGAGGACGATGAATCCCTAAGGGGGATTGTAACAATATTGATACCGACTACTGAGAAGATTAACATGGACCATTGTAACACCCTAGGCAATCCCCACATCAGTCGTGGCCAGGAGAGATTCTTTATTCATAGGACATGCCTCGCTCTTAAATCACCAACACATTTTGGGCTTAGTTGGCTGTGGAGCATCTGAAAACTCCACACTTAAGCGTGCTCAAGTGAGAGTAGTACTAGGATGGGTGGTCTCCTGGGAAGTCTTCACCGAGGCAACAAAAAACAAATCCACAAGTTCCTAGATGGGCAACCCATTGGGGGCAAAGTGGATAATATTGGTGGTAAAAAGAGGTTGGATGTTACATTATATTTGTAATTAAGTAACCTATTGTTTGTAACCAATTTTTCTGATTGTGATTCCATTTCATATTTTTCAGGGATGAAAATGTTTAAGTTTGAGTATATTTGATGCGTTGCAAAACACATCTTTTTTTCGTTTGCATTTTATATCATTGTTGTATTATTTATTAGTTATTTTTAGTGGTTCTTAGCTTGTACTTAGTTGTATAGGTGTGTTGCAGGCGTTCATGTGCAAAAGAAGCGAAAATGAGCTTAAATCATGAAGAAACGAGCATATGGGAGAATCCAGGAGAAAACTTGCGCTAAAATGGAAAAAAAATCAGGACTGCTTGTTGTTGGCATGTCGCAAGAGCCAAGGGCTCACCTGTTGGCGACATGCGGGGATCTTCCAAATCAAATAAACCAGTTTTCTTAGTTTTCATTTAGAGTATGGTTTAACTATCACTAGTATGTTATGGGTTCAATATCCAGACTTTCATTAAACTTTATTGCATTCTATAGATACATTTACATGTCAATGTGGTCTAGTTTAGAAGTCTTCTAGAGTATTACTGGAATGTCTAGGTTAGTTTTACCTAGTTTTTAAGTAGACCATATTTAGAACTTCACTTATATATATAACTAAATTATTAGATTACATAATTCATTAGTCTTACATCCATCATAAAGAAAATTCTCACCATTTCCTTGAACTATTTGAAACTTTTCATAAATTAAAGTGAGATGTGCCTAAAAATAAAAACACTCAAAACATTTATAGAGTGAGACAAAAATTGCAAGTAATGTGAAAATATGTGAATTAATTAGTAAAATGTCCTTTAATTTGAGCATGGTTGATTGCTTTCATTATGGAACTTTTGAATCTAGCCCTGAATCAACAATTGAAATCAGAATTGCCAAACCATAAAAAAGTACAACATATACAATAACATAAGTAGAGGAAAATTCCTGTACAAATAAAGTTAACGTACTAAACGTACGAATAATATGAAAAAGCAAAAAGCACACGATAACATTTTTGTAATTATCTACTTGTAGGGTAATTATCAAAATTACTCTACAAAATGATACTATATAGTAATTTCGATCTTGTAGAGTAATTTTGTAAAATGTTCTTATAGAGTAATTTTAATCTTTTAGGGTAATTTTGTAAAATGTTCTTGCAGAGTAATTTTGATAAAAAAAACTATACCTAACCAAAAAACCCCCAAAAAACCTACCCCCCCCCCAATCAAAAAAAAAAAATAATAATAATAAACTTAACCCCCCCCACCCCACCCAAACTAAAAGATAAAAACTAAACCTCATAACTAAATGCTAACAAAATTACTCTTCAAGATCAAAATTACTCTACATGATCATTTTACAAAATTACTATACAGCATTTGTAGAGTAATTTTGAATTGTATGTTGTTTGATAAACTTGCAGGGTAATTTTGATTCATTTGTAAAGTAATTTCAATGCAGAGTAATTTTGATACACTTGTAGAGTAATTTGATAATTACCCTATAAGAACAAAATTACTCTACAAGAACATTTTACAAAATTATTCTACAAAAGATCAAAATTACTCTACAGGATTATTTGTAGAGTAATTTTGATAGTTACTGATAATTACGAAAATGCCACTGCGCTTTTCCTTCAGTTCGTACATTTTATACGTTAAAATTATTTGTACTTAATCTTTTTTCAACATAATTATATATCGACTGCTGAAATAAAGAAAGCATAATAGCTTTGTTCTTCTTACATAGAGTATATACAATAACATATTATCCAAGTTTCTCTTTTAAAAAATTATGTAAATCATTATATAGTATATAAACCTTCCATTATAAAATCCTTGAGAAAATCTTAGTGAAAAATGCTCAACATTACCTCCACTTTAAATTTGGTTTTAATTTAAAGGGAAAAGATCAAATAAGAAGTTTATTTTGGCTAGGAAGTGTAGGAAACAATAGGATTATGATATGTGGCAAAATTTAAAATAAAGAGTAAGGGTATTTTAGTCAATCATATCCTTTTCTTCTTCCTTCTTCTTCCCAGTAACATCAAAACCCATCATTTTCAAAACCCACCATCTTCAACCATTTCTTCACTTTCTATCTCAATAATCACTACATTATAGTGCGATTTTCGTCACCAATCAATGATTCAAACACCCAATCAACGTGTTCTTCAGCTTTTTTGAAGAAAACCTAGTTTAATTTCATACAAAATCTCGTTTTTTCTGGTGATTTTGAAGATAATCACTCGATTTGTTCGATTCGATCTCTGATAAGTGTTTCAATCATTCAAATTTCGTCAATTGTTGAAGAAACCGACTTTGATCCATGTAAGAAATTCTTTAATTTCATTTTTATTATCTGGGATTTTGATTTAGTCATTGCGTTTTACGATCTTGGCGGGGTCCGGGGGCGGAAGCCCCTGGTAGCAGGGTCCCAGGGGCGGCATTGCTTTAATAAAAATGCATCAAAAATTTAATTTTCCGGAAATTGCCTATTTTCAAAGACAGTAATTGGTAGACAGTTTTTTGATTTGCTACTCTCTGGTTCAGACAGATTCACAGACAGGTCAGCTTGTGTCCATTGCGTTTTAGAAATAAGAGAGTTTTATGTGTTTTCTGGCCATTGTGTTTTAGAAAAAACACATTTTTGAAGTGTTTTTAGTTCATTGCGTTTTAGGTAAACACATTTTTATTTGTTTTCAGTCCATTGCGTTTTAGAAAATACACTTTCTTTTGTGTTTTTAGGCCATTGCGTTTTAGAAATAAGACATTTTTATGTTTTGTTTGGCTATTGCGTTTTAGATAAACACATTTTTGAAGTGTTTTTAGTTATTGCGTTTTAGGTAAAACACATTTTGAAGTGTTTTTAGTTATTGCGTTTTAGGTAAAACACATTTTTATGCTTTTTCAGTCTATTGCGTTTTAGAAAACAGTCATTTTAAGTGTTTTCTGGCCATTGCGTTTTATAAATAAGTCATTTTTTTGTGTTTTTGGTGCATTGCGTTTTAGAAAAATGTCATTTTTATGTTTTTTTTTTCATTGCGTTTTACGTAACTGGGGGTTTTTCTATTGCGTTTTACGCAACTGGGTTTTAAATTTTTTTTTTAAATATAGCAATAGTATACTCGTTTTAAAGATAAAAAACGCTCGTTTTTTGGTGCAATTTTTATAAAAAAAATAAGGTCGTATGAAAGAGTTATTAACGTTTAAAAAATGGGGGGAATTGGAGGAGAGAGAAACTATTGGCTTGGATTGACTAGAATGCCCCTAAACAAACTCACACGCCTCTTTTCTTCTCTTCAATTTTCCTGATTTAATCTTAGCCCTTAATTAACTAAATGGATGGTCAAAATCACTTCCTAACCTTCCTAGCCAAATAAACTTGCTATTGTATCTCCACCCTTAATTTAAAACATGTACTCATGTTCATCGATTAATAACTCTAATGTTAGGGTTACACCTTTAATCATGTCTTTCACTTTTTATTAATGATTGTTTATTCATTAGTCAGATTTTTTCAAGTTGTAAACGGCATTATTCCAAATTCCATGATCCGAAGTTTCATTCGAGGTATAAGATCACATAAAAGCTTGTTAACATATTCAACTTTTTTTCCCTCCCATACACAAAGCCATAAACAATAATGATATAAATTAATTTATTTATTTTGTTTAAGTGTAGATTATTTCTAAATCACGTTTTGTTTAAATGTTAACATATGATATGAACATACACATAGTTATATTTAGCATTCGTATCACATATTTATGCTTTTATAATTTTCAAAATAAGGATTGCATTCTAATGTATGATCATGTTTGCAACAAAGATCTTATTACACATATGTCAATATACATATGTAGGTAACTTTATATTTTCATGTGTTTAGGTATAAAAGACCTTGATTAAAATTATTAAATGGAAATAGATATTTTTTTTTAAACTAAGTGTTTAAGCTTTACTATTAGATACTTCTCCACCTGATGAGTTGTAAACTTGTAATATATTCATTATTTTTAAGATGGCACTCATCCTAAATATATATACATAAAAATTAACACAAGTGTAACTCTTGGCTTGAGATTTGAAAATATGAAATGATAACTCCAGTTATATGTATTTTAAGGTCTTTTATATAATTACACATTACATAAAAATAGAGTTTTTTTTTTCTTGGAATTATGATGCACATATGCATGCTTTGCTTTTTTTTTTTTTTAGTTCATGCATATGTGCAAACATCTTTAAGTTCAATCATAGAAAACTAGTATACTTTTAGATTCCATGTATATATTCATATTGTGTTTTTGTAAAGTTTACATGTTTAGATTTGGTCAAAGTTTACATAGAGATATGAATGTCATCACTTTTTGGTAATGACTTTACATGCACATGTCACAAAAAAAAAAAAAAAAAAAAAACTATTGAATGGGAATTATATTATCTACACATAAGTAAGATGCTAGCTAGAAAAAAAATGTAAGAAATATGAGATAAAAGTTAATTGATTAGATTTTAATAATTTAATTTTCACATTTGTAACATTTTCAATTAAATTTTAACATTACAAATGAGATTAATGGTGCATGCTAGTTCTTACAATATTTGTGTTATAAAATAGGGATCAAATACAAGTTTAATATTTATGTGAAATGTAAAAGGTGTTTGGACACTAATCACACTATTTTAATTGTAAAATTTAGAAGATAACTAAAAGAGCAAAATAGATTCAACTTTTCCATTTAAGTTCTGTCTCACCAAAAATAACATTTATATACTTAGTTTTTTATACCATAAAATCAAGAATTTTGTTATCTTGTATCCGAGTATAATATCTATATAACTAAGAAAACGACTTTTATACTGCCACGATGTGTGCTGATTCTTGGGGTAGAAGCAGTTATGCTAGGGCCTTTATTGAAGTTCAGGCGGGGGCTGATTTAAAAAGGAATGTTACTGTTGCAATTCCATTTTTATATGGTAATGGTTATTCAAAGGTGGAGGTTAAAATTGAATATGATTGGGAGCCTTTAAGGTGTTCTTGTTGCTGTGTGTTTGGTCATGATGATAGCTCGTGCCCAAAGAACCCTCAGGTTGGTTCGAATGGAGAATCTGGAAAGATGAGTGATGATTTTCAGGTTGTGGGTTCCAAAAAGAAGAAAATTAACAACCAAGGCCTCCACATGAAAAATCAGAAACCCAAGTTAGCTTATAGGCAATTATCAAACCTAAACCAAAACAGTCCTTGAGGAGTTCGAACCAGGTTTCAACGTCTAACCCGTTTGATGCCCTTAAGGACGATAATGGAGATCAGGGAGGTATCAATGTGGGTCGAGTGGAGAAGGAGGCTACACAGTCTAGTGACAAGCAGGATTCGAATGAGGAGGAGGTTGTTGAAGTTTATAATGAAACTAATGATTTTTTGACTTCGGGTACACGTTCTTCATCTTCAAGAGCCAGGGCAAACACATCTTCCACAAAGCTCTACAATGGATAGTCGTTTTTTATTTCGTGTGAAGGGGCGGATGGCGTGTGACTGTTTCGTCTTTGATGATGGAGGTTGACGGTGTTTTGTTTTGGTGTATATTGTTTTTGTCTGCTTTATTTTCATGATGTAAAGTAGGCTAGGTTATGTGGTGTCATTGATACATTTGTTGCTTTGGTTTGCATATATGGGGCATGTCCTGTATATGAACTAGTGTGGAACTCATCCTCACTACTTGTACTTATTTGCGGTTTGTTTCAATAGAATCACCGGGGTAACCCTTTACCAAAAAAAAAATGACTTTTAAAATGTTGATAAAAATATGTTACAAGGGTACCGCACCTAAACTAATTACTATAAAGATGCGTCTAAACTACTTATAAAGGTGCAACTAAAATAATTACAACAGTGCATTTAATACTGAAATGGTGCATCTAATCTAAGTTGTTCATGCCCGACACATGATCAAACCAATGTATTTAAACCACTTGTAATTTAAGAGACGGATACATGTTTTAACTATATTATGATTCTTAACCAGTAAAGTATGATTCCGTCACTGGTGTAACGTGTATGTAGACAACAATTTTAAAGTGTGAACGTGGTTATTAGATGAATATTCTTGCTAGTAGAAGCATAAATTAAATAACATGGTATACGTGCTACTAGGAAGCAAACTAACATGTTGTACCTGGTACTTTCACCTTGACTTGATTGTTCTCTGAAAGATGGTGTGTATAGTCATATATGTGTACTGCTCATGCCTAATGTGTTTCCCATGTGTTCAGATAATATCATGGTATGTACTACATTATATCTAGGTGCATGTCAATTCGATGTAACACGGTTGGAAGTACTTTAAAATACGTGGTTCTTGAAAACTTTAATAGTCGAAAAGATGGTTATAAGTTGTACGTCTTTACTGATTGGGTATACTCGATTAAGTGAGAATGTAAGAAATTTGGTACCTGATTTTCCGGTGAAAATGTAGGAACCTAGGTTTAGTTTTGCATCCTAGGAGTTTGCTCCTTTGGCGATAATTCAATTGATACACTTCTAAGTGTTTAATATTGAACATGGATGTGCAAATTCAAATAATTAATCTGGAACTTTTTTTTTTTTTTTGAACGGCAAAGTACTTTTATTCATCACCACAAAACATTTCAGGCGGATGTTACCAATGAGGTGTTAGCAACATATAGCCATCCCCTTTGATAATCACCCAAGTTTGAACATACAAAACCCAAATACTTTAAAATACATATTAGAGACTAAAATTTACCCAACTCTCCCAATCCGTGAGCGCATCCTTTGATCAATGTTTGATCTATGTGAACGCCAAGGATTGTATTTCCCCGAAAATTCCGTCAATCACTATTCTCTTGGAACTATTTGAAATAGAGTAACCATGTTACCGTTTTTCGATGTCTTTGATCATGAAGCGGACGAGAACGGGGGGTTGCAATTAATTAAGTAGAAGATAATTAAATTTCTTAAATCTTGGTCATTAATTAATGTAGCCAAAGAGAAAATGTGGATCATTTTATTCGTAATTATCTAATTACTTCTTGACCCTTCGATCAATGAAAATTTATATTAATGTGGGTATCTAGTGTTGTCGCTTTCTTTAGACCGACCCCAAAATTATCATTGGTATAATGTAACTAAAAGGTTCTACAATTAAATCTTTAAGTTTAAAGTAAAATAATCTTAGACATCTTTGTAACTCAATTGTGTATTATAAAGGGTAAATTATTCTTTCATTATGTTTGTGTGATGCAGAATTAGTTCTTGGGCCATGAATTGAGCTAAGCCCACTAGATTTTCCGTACAAAACCTGCCTAAAATTCTGTTGGAATTGCTTTGGGCCTAGTATTTTGAAATTGGTTTTACCATGTAATCTAAGAATCAGGATTTGGTACCGGGTACCGGTACCGAACCGTATCGGGTATATTCGGTACTGGAATCGGTTTCCATTTTTCCGTTTTTACCGATACCGGTATTTAAGGGTAAAACACTGTTAAATACCGGTCTCGTACCGGTACCGGTACCACTTTTCTCTGTTTTACCGGTACCGGTTCGGTACCAAATGGGTACCCTACTCATCCCTAATTGTAATCCTGATGCAGATTAAATTGCAATAGCCCAATTTTCGAACACCATTGATTGTTTATCACAATAGTCCTCTTTATATGCAACTAGTGGGTTATCGCATTATGATGGCTTGGTTCGGAATAAGATAACGTAGTTAACGTCGCAATGGTATATTTGAAATTTTATAAAACATTATATCTAAAAAAAATAAAATATGTTACATCAATCAGAAACCGTAAAACGAATACCGATACCGACATTGTTTGGTCAATATCGATTCGGTTCGCTTCGTTATCGACACTCGCAATGACAACCGAAATCGAAAACCCAAAAAATAAAATCTTGATATGCCAAAAGAATAGATAACCATAAAATAAATACCGATGCTGGTTCTGATATTATCTATACGGGTACCGATTCGGCCGGTAATGGTTCGCCTCGTCACAACACGAGTACGGTAGGAAGACTTGTTATAGCTTTCGATACACACAAAAAAAAATTTGTATGCTAAATACAACTCTGTTCTCAACAAAACTTATACCGAAATGTTGAGAAAAAAATTAACATGACTACGTATTAAAATATTATAAAATATTAATGAATGCATGTTATTATTATAAAACTAAATTAAATAAAAACCAAATGCCTTAAAACGTATATTATTTATAATATAAGGGGTAAAATAGAAACTTTAAGTTGTAAATTTGGCCAAACCACATTACAATTTACTATTTTATATATATTTTATATATATTATATATATTATTATATATATTATTGGTCAAGGCACATGAATAGTTCCTTTTTTATACTTTAGTGGTCTTTTTTTAATTTGATATATACATTTAGAAAAATCAAAAGACGAACTTTGGTTTCATGCCAGGGCGCTCAACCACGGAAGCAATTCATATTCTACGAAGATTAATGGAAAAGTATAGGGAGAAAAAGCGAGATCTACATATGGTATTCATTGACCTTGAAAAGGCATATGACAGGGTGCCACGTAGACTGATTTGGGAAAGCTTGGAGGGTAGGGGAGTTCCTGGGAAGTATATAGACTTAATTAGGGATATGTATGATAGGACTGTGACTAGGGTTCGGGTGCCTGTAGGAGATACAGAGTCTTTCCCCGTGGAAGTAGGACTCCACCAGGGGTCCGCGTTAAGTCCGTTTCTTTTTGCGGTTGTTTTGGATTGGCTGTCCAAGTCTATTCAAGAGACAGTTCCGTGGTGCATGCTTTTTGCGGATGATATAGTGTTAGTTGCTGAAACTAGACAAACCCTAAATGCCAGGCTAGAGGAATGGAGAGCAGCCTTAGAAGGAAATGGGTTAATGATTAGTCGGTCTAAGACTGAATACCTTTATTGTAATTTCAGCGGTGCAGGTGACAACGAGGACACTCAGGTTACCATTGAGGGTCAAGTGGTCCCACAAACGACTAAGTTCAAATACTTAGGATCGTTTATGCAAAGGGACGGGGAGATAGATAGTGACGTATCTCACCTCATCCAGGCTGGCTGGTGTAGGTGGAGAGCAGCCACTGAGATTTTGTGTGACAGGAGGTTCCCAACAAAATTAAAGGGAAAATTTTATAGGGTAGCAGTTAGACCGGCTATGTTATACGGGACAGATTGTTGGGCCATCAAGAAAACACAAGCGCGCAAGATGGAGGTAGCGGAGATGAGGATGCTTAGGTGGATGTGTGGCCACACGATGTTAGACCGAATAAGAAGTGAGGTTTTTAGGGATTGGTTAGGAGTAGCTAGTATATCAGACAAGTTAAAAGAGGGGAGGTTGAGATGGTTTGGGCATGTGAAGAGGAGGCAGTTGACAGAACCGGTTAGAGCAGTGGAAACCATGATAGTGGAAGGAAGGAGGAGTAGAGGCAGACCCAAGTTGACTTGGGATGAAAGACTTAGGAAAGATTTGGTAGAATTGCACCTCTCTGAGGACATGGTTCATGATAGGAGTGCGTAGAGACATAGGATTAAGGTTAAGGACTTGTAGGTGAGGGTATAGACGTGTCCTACCTTTTCCTTGGGGGGGGGGGGGTTAGATTTCTTTTACACTGTAGGTAGACCAACATATGATGTTTTCCTTGTTTATATGCATATATGTTGCTTACTGATGATTTATCTGCCTACTGCTACACGATTTACTTGCCCGTTTTTCGTCTATCTGTCTGTTGGTTGTTTTGGAGCCGGGGGTCTCTCAGGACGCAGCCTCTCTATTCTCGAAGAGATGAAAGGTTTACCTACATCCCACCTCCCCCAGACCCTACCAATAGTTCTGCTATTTGTGGGATTTACTGGGTATGGTTGTTGTTGTGGTTGTTATATACATTTAGAAATACATTTTGAATCACGTTCCCCTTATCAGTTAATTTAATATTTATAATAATTTATTTTCGTTAACTTTTTCTAAAATCTAAGTATGTAGTTGTGTTTAATTTTCCTTGACATTCCGGTATAAATTTTGTCAAAACGAAGTTATATTCAAAGTAGAGTTTGTATTTGGTATCGTAAAATAGTATAATGATGAATTGAGATCGAACCGATTATGAGGGTTTGACTTTCTAAACAACACCCTTAAATTTCAAATAACGTTTGTTTTACATTAACATTTGATTTGTTTCGCTGTAACGCGCGACATCAAGAAATCTAGTATATATAATTTATGTAAATTTCCTACATCTACATTTACCATGGCAGGGAATAGTGTTTCCCTGCCATTGATCGAAATGGGCGGCCGACAATACACCATTGGACCAATCAATTTATTATTTTTTAACCACTTTAAATTTACGATTTTGCCATCAGTTTAAAATTACGTTTTCGCCCCAGGTTCAAAAGTTAATCAATTTATTATTTTTTAACCACTTTAAATTTACGATTTTGCCATCAGTTTAAAATTACGTTTTCGCCCCAGGTTCAAAAGTTATTACCCTGTTGCTCCCATCTAAAAATTACGAATATGCCCTCGGTTCAAATATTACGATTTTACCCTCCGCCAAAATTACGTTTTCGCCTCAGCTCAAAACAAAATTATGTTTTCCCCCTATCTCAAAATTACGTCTTTACACCAGTTTATTATTTTACACCCACTTTAAAATTACGTTTTTGCCCCCAGTTTAAATTTACGTTTTTGCCCCCAGTTCAAACTAAAAATATGCTTTTGCCCCAGCTAAAAATTACGATTTTCCCCTCGGTTCAAAATTACGCTTGCACCCTCAATTCAAAGTTACGTTTTTCCCCGGTTCAAAATAAAATTATGGTTTTCTCCTAGCTAAAAATTACGAATTTACCCCCGCTAAAAATTACCATCTTGTCGTCGTTTTAGTTTTCCTTTCTAACAAATTTATAGTACTGTTCTTTTAATTGGTTGAGAATTATTCGGTCATCGCCCCGCAACACGGGCGGGGCATCAACTAGTTATACCATATATGGAAGTTTTAATAGTAGTTTTTTTTTTTCAATGCATGCTTATGTATTTATTAAATTTCAGATGCATTTAGTTCAATGCATGCCTATGCATTTATTAAATTTCATATGCATTTAGACAGGAAACGGTGTGTGTGCCCAACATCCTCAGGGTATGCGGGGCACAATCGGTAAAGGCGAGCGGGGACCGATTTTGCCGATAGGGAAGGTGGCGCCGTTCAATCGGTGAGTGAGAGAGAGGGATGAAACCGGTGGGGAGGTGCCGATTAGAGGAGGAGGAGAGAGGGAGGTTATGTCCAATCAATGATTTTCTTTTCTTTTTTTTTTTTAAATAAAAAACCAATTCACCTAATAGGGGAGTGCCGCCATAAAAAAGGGGTATTAGGGGAGTGTTAGAGGGGAGTTGACGTCGCACTTTCTGGTTGGTTATGTGTAAGAGGGGGGACTCACCTAAGAGGTGAGCACCCCTTACACCCTCATGACTTGTGTTCGAGTCTTTCTTACTGCTGATTTTTTTTTCCTTTTTTTCCCCTCCAAGCATAAACGACCTAAATAAGGGTTTTCAAAAAAATTCCGGCTTTAAAACTGAGTCTGAAATATCCAAAAATCTGTATACGAAATATCCGAAAATTCGGATATTAGAAAATTGGATAATCCGAATTTTTGGATTCGGATGTGGATTTCTAAAACTCTCGGATTATCCAATATCCAAAAAACTAAAAAAATAGTAAATATATATAATATAAGCACTATGTTTAGTTTGAATATTGTAAAAAGTAGTAAACAGTTGGATTCGAATGTGGATTTATGAATGTTTTTTGTTTTCAATATTGAAAATTTGGAAAATCGAATGCTGGTTTAGTTTTAATCTACGCACGAAAAGGATTTTTTGATTTTTTTTTATAAATTTGGATATTAATATTCACTATCCGGAATTTTAGAAAACCAGATAATTTGATCTTGAACCTCCCTAGTTGTAAACACAACAACAAAAATTACTCATAAACGGGAATCGAACCAGATCAATTAGTTTAAAATTAAAACTATAACCATCTAAGGGCATTCACATGGATCCAATTATTTATATTATAAGGAATTGTTGTGAGTGGAGAAAAGAGAAAATGTTATTGTTCATATGTAAATATATAGGCAATATTGTTCACCACTATAAATTTTTTTTTTAAATATTTTTGTAAGTGGGTGTGAGTGGAGGAGAGAGAAAATGTAATGATAAATGTATAAAAACTATTATTTATTTAAAAAGAAAAAAAGAAGTACTGATTTTTAGTATAATTATAAATGTAAATAAAAAATTCAATATAAATATTCTAAACTATGCATCTCATTAGTTTCATGATATCTATTTTAGTTGAGGAGTATAATATAAAAGGAGAGTTCAATTAAAAACCACCGGTTAGAGTGAAAACTTGAAAACTAATTAAAAAAACCTAAAGAGTTAATTACATAGTTAGTCCATGTGGTTTACACAAAGTAACAATCTAAGGTACTAATAGTTTAACATCACCTTTCAAGGTATTAACTTTTGATTTTTTAACAATCTAAGGTATTAACGTTATTGGTCTGTTAAAAACCAACTCTGACACCCTTATGTGCAAAAAATGTGAGGGTATTTTCATCATTACAATCCATTTGTTTAAATAATAATACACTCGATCAAACTCTCTTTGGAGTTCAAGAATCTACCGTAACTGACTAACTGGATCCATGTTGAGCATTTATAGGGTCAGTGCCTCATGTACATAAAGTTCATCTTTTCATGTACAATTAGGGGTTCTAATCTTATCGAATTGAAAAATTGAATTGATGAACCTAAACATAACCGAATATGTATTTTTCAAATAATTTAACTATAAGAAAAATACACTGAAAGTCATGTAAGCGCAACATAACCTTTGTAGCCAATTTATCTAAATGAGCCACATGCGTTGATTGGTTGTAAACGCTGGTTGACAGTTTCTAAACTGGTTGTAATTAAGTTTAAACTAGTAATAAGCACCCTTCCACGTTGCGGCGGGGTGTAAAACCAAATAGTATCAATGCCACACTATCGCGAGCGACCACCAACACTGAAGTTGTGGCGTTGGTGCTCATGTACATGTTGTAATCTAATGGGTTGTAATAAATGGATTAAATTAGTGTGAATAGGTTGATGGATTAGCCATATAAAAGATAACTTTCTTTTCTTTGCTTAATTAAACAGGTTCAACATATCAACTTAATACGCCCACTTTAAAAGAGATCACACGTTAACTTAAAGATGCATATTTGTTGATTGGGTTAGACATGACAACACCAAGTCAGATTACTTTTATGTTGTTTCATGTAATATTCCAGATCATATCAAGAATTGCTAGCACATTGTATAACAAACAAGTTGTATGGTGGGTTCTTGTGGTCTATGGTTAGTTGAAATGGCCACTTCACCATATATTTCAAGAACTTTATTGGACCCACTGATGAATATAACTAAACACCTCAATTATTAAACTTGTAATGAGCTTTCTTTTCATCTCGTTGTCCTAAACCAAAGCAAAGATATCGTTTTTCAAACACTAGTTATGTTATATGCATACCTTCATTTTATTATTTTCCTCAATCTCTTTTTACAATATGATAATAAGTCAAATAAAATGGAATTAAAGTAAATTCTCTTAAGGTCATACAAGTCGAAAACTTTGCTTCGCTCTATAGAACCAATTTCGTATGGGGTTCGTACGGTGGTTTGGTCAGAGTTCTTTTATCTTAAGAAGATCATGGGAAAAAATATAACAATTAAATAGATTGAGCGTCACCCAAAGTCTACTAATGATGGATACATCTTCTTGAAACTCCTTTTTTAAAGATAGAATTGTTGTAGAGCTACTTAAAACATAAATAAAAATATAAAAAAAAATGAAATAGAAGTATTTGTGGATCAATTAAACATGTTATTTACTTATATTAAAAGGGGTATGTTTCCTCTAAGGTTGTGAACCCTCTCTGGTTGTTGTGTTGAATTAATTAACCCGAACGTGACACATATATTTATTTACTAGTTTAAGTATCCGTGTGTTACACGGGTTACTCAAAGTAAATTATATTATTTAACACTATTGCCATAAACTTTGAAATGAAAAAAAACATTCCATTACTTATGTTAATATTAATTTACAACACTACTAAAAAACTGTCCATTTCCGACCAAGGTTTTTGTCGGAAAACTGTCGGAAAACGGCGTTTCCGACCAGTTTCCGACAAAAATAGGTTTGTAGGAAAAAGCCTTGTAGGAAAAGATTTCCGACAAGTATCCGACTAAATTGGCGACAAATTTCCGACAAAAAAAAGAAGTTACTATTTCCGACAAAGTTCCGACCAGAATTTTCCTACAACTTTCCGACCACCTTTTTCCTACAATTTTCTGACAACCATTTTCCTACTATTTTCCGACCAAAAGGTTCCTACAACTTTCCGACCGCCGTTTTCCTACTATTTTCCGACAACAATTTTCCTACTATTTTCCGACCAAAAGGTTCCTACAGCTTTCCGACCACCGTTTTCCTACTATTTTCCGACAACCATTTTCCTACTATTTTCCGACCAAAAGGTTCCTACAGCTTTCCGACCAATTTCCGACTAAAAAACTTTTTAATAAAAAAAATAAAAAAACTAAAAAACCCAGATTTTTCTACTAAAAATGCAGAAAAAAATAATTGTACCCAGTTATACATGAAAAGCTCTTATTTTACCAACTTATACGTATAATTATACCCAGTCATACGTGCGTGTACGCTATCGGGACCCATTACTTAAACTAGGCTTTTACTATTGTATAAGTGTGTATATATGTATATGTATGTATGTGTATGCACCAATACAACTACATACTAATACACACATACATATACATATAGATACAAGAAATACGTTTATATATATAGATATACACCTCGGTATAATTAAATATGAAAAGAATAATTGTTTTAGTCGGAAACTGGTCGGAAATTTCCGACAACTTTCCGACCAAATGTTAATATGAAAAGAATAATTGTGGTTCGTCGGAAAGTGGTCGGAAATTTCCGACCATTTTCCGACACCAATTTTCTTTTTTTCATTTTTCAACCTTTAAACATCGTTTTTCCATTCCATCTTTCGTATACATTAATTATACATGAAATGCTTTTACTTTACCAACTTATACGTATAATTATAATTTGTCGGAAGTTTCCTTCAAATTTCCGACCATTTTTTTTTGGTCGGTAAGTTGTAGGAAAATAGTCGGTAAAACCAGATTAGTTTTTTAGTTGTTATTTTGTCGGAAAGTGGTCGGAATTTTCCGACCAAATTGGTTTTGTCGGAAATTTTGGTAGGAAACCCCCCTGTTTTCTAGTAATATTGAATTAAAAAATGAATACGAAAAAATCACAAGTCTCTAAAGATTTCTTTATACTTCTTCCATTTGTTGTCTTGTTTGTAGCTTTTCCATCTTTGTATAATATTAGTAATTTGACTTCATCTCTGGTTTTACTCTTAGTCTACAATATTGTAAATATTACTAACAGTAAGAAAATTATAAAAATGAACTAAAATGAACTTGTAATAGCAGTTGCACCTTCCACGACTTGACCTCCCCTCACAATACCTCGTGTAACATGCAATCAGGCCTTTCTCGAAGACGTTTTGTGTTGAACGACTAGCATGAACGTGCTTGAAGCTATTGGTGTGTATTTGGAAACTCTGTAGCATGCTTGTATTGTGAAAATAAAATCAAAGTATCCTTCTTTATTATGGTGATAACTTATATTGCATGCCAATATTCTTTTTCAGCTTGTTCATCTACAAACATATGCATCACAATCAACAAATCAGATAAATATATAGAATGAAGATTACTAAATGTATCAAATTTTTTAGCGTTATGATTTTTCACCTTTACTTTTGCAGAAAATAATGATGTGTAGAGACTACAAGGTGTCATTAGCTTTTCTCTTGGAGAGCTTGTATGCCACTGAAAGAATAGATACAATAGTATTTGCAGAAAGACAAACATCGATTTGGAACAACAAAAAATTGCGAGAAACCACCTTAAACAGCCTAAAGCATGTCTAAAACTTCCCGACCAATATTGTGTTTCGTCGGAAAGTGGTTGGAAATTTCCGACACCAATTTTCGTTTTTTTCATTTTTTTTCAACCTTTAAACATCGTTTTTCCATTCCATCTTTTGTACACATTAATTATACATGAAATACTTTTACTTTACCAAATTATACGCATTGTACACGTTTATACGCGTATGTACACTATCGGGACCTATTAATTAAAATAGGCTAAGTATGTGTATATATATGTATGTGTGTATGTATGCGTGTGTGTACACTTGGACAAACAAATACTTATACATATATATAGACACAAGCATATACATTTACGTACACACATATACCCCCACATGATTATATAACAAAAGAATAATTGTTTTAGTCGGAAAATGGTCGGAAATTTCCGACAACTTTCCGACCAATATTGTGTTTCGTCGGAAAGTGGTCGGAAATTTCCGACCATTTTCCGACACCAATTTTTGTTTTTTTCATTTTTTCAACCTTTAAACATCGTTTTTCCATTCCATCTTTTGTACACATTAATTATACATGAAATACTTTTACTTTACCAAATTATACGCATTGTACACGTTTATACGCGTATGTACACTATCGGGACCTATTAATTAAAATAGGCTAAGTATGTGTATATATATGTATGTGTGTATGTATGCGTGTGTGTACACTTGGACAAACAAATACTTATACATATATATAGACACAAGCATATACATTTACGTACACACATATACCCCCAAATGATTATATAACAAAAGAATAATTGTTTTAGTCGGAAAATGGTCGGAAATTTCCGACCACTTTCCGACGAAATGCTGTTTTTCGTCGGAAAGTGGTCGGAAATTTCCGACCATTTTCTGACACCCATATCCGTTTTTTCGGTTTTTCAACATTCTAACATGGTTTTTTCATTACGTATTTTGTACACCTTAGTTATACATGAAAAGCTCTTACTTTACCAACTTATATGTATAATTATACCCAGTCATACGTGTGTGTACGCTATCGGGACCCATTACTTAAACTAGGCTTTTACTATTGTATAAGTGTGTATATATGTATATGTATGTATGTGTATGCACCAATACAACTACATACTAATACACACATACATATACATATAGACACAAGAAATACGTTTATATATATAGATATACACCTCGGTATAATTAAATATGAAAAGAATAATTGTTTTAGTCGGAAATTGGTCGGAAGTTTCCTTCAAATTTCCGACCATTTTTTTTTGGTCGGTAAGTTGTAGGAAAATAGTCGGTAAAACCAGATTAGTTTTTTAGTTGTTATTTTGTCGGAAAGTGGTCGGAATTTTCCGACCAAATTGGTTTTGTCGGAAATTTTGGTAGGAAACCCCCCTGTTTTCTAGTAATATTGAATTAAAAAAATGAATACGAAAAAATCACAAGTCTCTAAAGATTTCTTTATACTTCTTCCATTTGTTGTCTTGTTTGTAGCTTTTCCATCTTTGTATAATATTAGTAATTTGACTTCATCTCTGGTTTTACTCTTAGTCTACAATATTGTAAATATTACTAGCAGTAAGAAAATTATAAAAATGAACTAAAATGAACCTGCAATAGCAGTTGCACCGTCTACGGCTTGACCTCCCCTCACAATACCTCGTGTAACATGCAATCAGGCCTTTCTCGAAGACGTTTTGTGTTGAACGACTAGCATGAACGTGCTTGAAGCTATTGGTGTGTATTTGGAAACTCTGTAGCATGCTTGTATTGTGAAAATAAAATCAAAGTAGCCTTCTTTATTATGGTGATAACTTATATTGCATGCCAATATTCTTTTTCAGCTTGTTCATCTACAAACATATGCATCACAATCAACAAATCAGATAAATATATAGAATGAAGATTACTAAATGTATCAAATTTTTTAGCGTTATGATTTTTCACCTTTACTTTTGCAGAAAAGAATGATGTGTAGAGACTACAAGGTGTCATTAGCTTTTCTCTTGGAGAGCTTGTATGCCACTGAAAGAATAGATACAATAGTATTTGCAGAAAGACAAACATCGATTTGGAACAACAAAAAATTGCGAGAAACCACCTTAAACAGCCTAAAGCATGTCTAAAACACCTAAAAATGGCATGTTTACAATGTGCACCTTGCTTGTCTTGGGCCCTTGCTTTTTAAGCTCCTTGCGCCTACGTAGCTGGCGCACCCTTTGTACCTAGCGCCTTTGATTGCCTGTATCAAAATAATGAACTCCCTTAAATATGCATGTAGGTAGTATTAATTGAATAGGTTGAAACAATTTGTAATAAAAATCCAAATAGAAAATTTAGCTTCCAAATTATTAACTCTAAAAACCCTTTAAAAGTGTTGTATATCTAATTAAGATTAAAACATGTATATACAAACATAAGAAATCTATTCCAACTAATATCTACTTCAGAAAACTAATGTTTATGTAGAATTAATAACTTGACTAATAGCTATCTTGAAAACATGATAATGAAAAACTACTAAGTATAGGTTGACTTATGAAAGACGGCTGACCAACGAAAACATTAAACATCCTAAACCGATGTCAAAATGCCAATTTCCTTTTAAGCTAAACATGTATAATTAGATGAAAGGGGACGGAAGCTTGAAAGACAAAGTTTGAGAAATTCAATTTCGGTTATACTCTTCACAACGTCTACTAAAAGGATGTATAATGCTTGTCATCTGCATGTTATATACTCCTATCTAGAACCTGTTGTGTGAGCTACAAATGGTATTATCCAAGATCCTACTAACCAAAATGAAATGATCCACAAATGCAATACCTGCATCGTTTACATACAAACACTATAGCGTGTGGTTCAATCATGGTGTTTTAGACATATGGAAGATTTGTACCATAATTCAAGTTATGGTGTTTTAACATCTAGCCCAAAGGATTGTATACGATTCAAGTCATGGTGCTTAGCATCTAGAGGACTGTATTACAATTCAAGTCATGGTATTTTAAGCATCTGGAAGGACTATATTATGATCCAAAGTAATGGTGACATCTGGAAGGACTGTATTATGATTTAACTCATGGTGTTTAACATCCGAAAGGAATGTAATATTACAATTCAGGTATTGGTGTTTAGCATCTGGAAGTGTTGTATTGCGATTCAGTTCATGGAGTTTTAACATAGACTGTATTACAACTCAATTTATGGTGTTTTAGTAATAAAATTGATATTTTTTAGGATCAATATATGAATAAAACAAATTGTACAACATGTTATGTTTTTTTTGGGAGGGGGGATGGGGATTTGTATGGGTTTTTATACTTACAATAACACATGGTGTGTTATACCTCCGTAAACACTTGGCGTTTAATACATCCATTAATATGTGGTATTCGAATACAATGGATTATTTGTTTCTCTTTTTGATGAATAGACGATTGATAATGAAGATAATGGTGTTTGAATGATTAAAATCGTATGTTCGTAGAAGTTCCACGAAAATCTCACAAAATCGTAACTACATGAACATTCTCATAATTAGTCTAGTTTGGAAATTACTTTTGTACCCTTATTGCTAAAACCTGAGAAACGCCACATGTCACACTTCTATAGCTTCTCACACTTTTTAAGGGTTTTGGATTTCGTAACCAGGCCCTTATCAAATTAGCTGATCTAAAATTAACTTGCTTATTCTCACACTATGTTTCTCGTCATGTCAGGAATTAGCACCCCTAATATTAAGAAACCACCACCAAAAAGTTGATATTTCCTATGTCGTTTTTCGTGGGGAAATTGTCGGGAACGAGCTTTACCGACTAATTTCTGACCAAAAGTGGTTATTAGAAAAATCATGGTGGGAAATTTTTTTCCGGCGACATTTAGCGACAATTTAATTTCACAACAACTTTTCCACAAAAGTACTTTTCATAATTTTCCTTGACTTAGCGATAATTTTTCCACGAACTTGTTCTTGAGTATTATTATTTTTATGTAAAATAAGTAATGGTAATAACATTAATAATAGTTTATTAGTCGAAATACTATTAATTAACTTTTATGTTTCTGAAAAATAATATAGTTTTTTAGTTTTTACTATACAAATTAATATTTTTGTTTTCTTGTTTATACCGACGATTTTCTAACAAAGATTATATAATGCTTATCGCTAATTTGTCGAAAAGTTGTAAAAGCTAGAGTGTTTTTTCATCTGAAATTCGTCGGATATTTCGTGAGAAATTTGTCAAAAATTCTTGTGAGAAAAAAATGTAGTTTTCTAGTGGTGAAACTTTTCCTGACCTAGTGTTGATCTCGCTTGACCAGCCTCTATGGTTCACATATTTAGTTATCAAAACCTAGTGTTTGGCAAGTTAAACTATATAAATGCACTCGACCCACTAGATTTAAGTATAAGACTTCTCTCTAGGTACGTGCATTTTTTAACACAATCATGAATATACACAAGAGTTTAGATGTTTTTTTTTATATCAGTTAGCCGAGAACTAATTCCCAACTCGACGTGAGCTGGTGATTGAGTTGGGCCAAACCTCAATTACAAATCAGCAATATGGGTGCATGTTCGGTAATCCATAATCAAGCTAGGATTAAGGGTTGGGATAAATCAAACTAACTATTAGATATATATGAGCATGTATTTATATCTTTAATAGTGATTCGTGTTTTAGTCCAACTACGATAGGTAAGATTATATAAACCAAGTGGAGTCACCACTCATCACTTCCCCTAATGTATTTAGATCTTAATATATACTTATTAACTAGTCTAAGATCCCGCGAGTTTCGCGGGTGGCTTAACACAAACATATAATATCTACTGGCATTGAAGCCCATTTAGATCATCATTGTTGTTTTATTTGTAAGTTTGTCATCTTTTTCTAATATTAGTAATAGTTTATGTACCTGTCTATTACATGGGTTACAAAATGTCAAATATATAATTTATAAGTTAGTAAATAATATTACGAAATGTTGCATTAAATATGTAAAAAATTAACTACAATTAATTCATAAACAAATGAACAAATCTTAAGTCTTTGGATATTTCCATATATACTGCATTTGTTATGTTATTTGTAAGTTACTCACCTCTAATTAAAATTAATAATAGGTTAGAAACTCGTGTATTACACGGGTTGGACAATAAAAACGATAAATTTTATACAACATATTTGTAGGGAGTTTTGGGGAATAATATGTATAAAGTGTTAGCGAACAGTATTGTGGATATATATACAATAGGCCTCTAAACAATTACCAATTGCTTTATGATATGAAAGGTAAGAGTAATTATTAATATTTCATAATTGGCAGTTTAGCAATGAGGCTCATCATGGTAACACTACAAAATCGGCCACAGATCATATTCTTGAGTTAGATTAAATTTTAAAGAAACGAAGATGATTATTACTCAAATAATTTAATTAATTACAAATTTGAAGTTAATCTGATCAACATGCATCATAATTTATTCTGTAATGATATAATAATGTTATTACAAAAGTATATCATAAATAAATATTTCTTTTCAAATGTGGGTAAAAGTAGAAGATCATCAAAAATAACTTACAATATATGATGGTAATTGATGTATCCCAACAAATACCCCTCAAACAAAAAGAATATCAAACTAATGATCCTTCACTGCATTTATCCGGATTTATCCATCCTGAACTAAAATAGTATTTATCATCTTCTTTGTTTATTTATCTAAGAACGCCCCAGTTGCTTTTTTACCAACCAAAGAGAACTTTATTTAACCAATAATAATAGGCTTTTTCCTGGAATACACCTTCAATGGTGGGACTTTATCATATCACCTTGGAACACATCATCTTTAACCTCTTTCAACTCAGCTCATAATCATCCTAAAACACATAAATATTATATATATGGTTAACAATACACATATTCACAATTTCAAGCTATTGTAAGTCTAAGCATACCAACCCTTTAACCAGTATGTTACCCAACTTTTTCACACAACCTTTGGTTAATTAACTCATTAAAACATATCCCTTTAAATCCTATTCAAAACAGCACTGGAGGTCACCTAAACGGGACATCCGGCTACTTAAATTATAAGCGTCAATATACGAATTAATAAACCCTTCCAAGACAATAAACTCTTTTTACATGATCAGCCGCAATAATATTTAAAAACAATTAGAAAAGAGGGGTTATGAACTCACCTCAAGTGTTTGGGCCGAAACCCCAAACTGTCATTCACCGACGCTTGCAACTGACCACAACAGCCCCTATAGCCTTGTCCTTGGTTTATCAGCCTTAAAATCACCTCTTATAAGTGTTGTGACAGCCTCCGATGACACCATGATTGTTTTCCTCAAACCTGCTTATGGACATGTGATTCTTACGCTACTATCGGCCACAAACCAAATCTGAAACACCCAACATTATTGTCCCATGTGATGTCTGCTTGGCAGCCCAAAATCACTACTATTCTGTACCTTTTGGCCACCGATTTCAGGCGCCTAATACCTCTAACTTGGATGCCAAAATATCACGTATCATCGCTGCTCCGTTCGCCTTGACTTGGTCCCGAAACCATTCCCCAAACACAAAACACTGCCATCTAATCTGCTGCACTTTTCTGGCTGCTTAATGTCGCGGTCCAACCATTTTTTGGTCAGCTTTGTTTTCATCTAAATCAAATAGAAAAAATTCAACCATTTTTGTATGCATAAGCGTAGGTACCAAATCAGACATCCTTGCCTACAAATAAAGCAAATATATACCTGAAGCAAAAAAAAAATCAACTTATCAAGATTATTTTGATCTTGTGTTGAGTAAATTAGAATTGCTCCCACCAAGTCAACCTGTTGTAGATGACCTGGTCATCAGCAAAAGGTGTTCCCTTTTCATGGTGAAGGAAGTGATGAAGGATGTTTGGTCTGCTATTGTTGTTGTCAAACAATACTTGTTCATGTTTGGGTTAATGGATCAAATAAGTGAATTCAAAAGAGAAAGATGCATAGTTATTGGGTAAAGTAATTGTAAATTGTAATTGAAATATATAGTGTCTAACCATAATGCATTTAAGATTTCTAAATAAATTAAACTGGGGTCATTTACATTCCCTCATTAACCCATATCAAAAAACAATAAAAAATACAAATTTACAAACATCATAGAATAATCCATATGAAATTTTAATTGGATAAATTCAAACTCAAGACTCTCTTAAGTTGTTATATTAGATAAGCATTCAAATTCAGAATCCTATATGCATCCAGTTAATAAAGCTTCATAGAATAATCCATATGAAAAACAATACCTAATTCAAGATTCAATAAAGTAAATAACCCGAGCAACTTGATCTCTGATCCAATTCTGGATCCTTATCTGTAAAAAAAATTAGAAGTGTTATTAGTGTGGCTTCTAAGAAAAATTAATGACTAAATTCACATTAAAGAAATTTATAAAAGTGAGAACGATAAAGTGATAATCTAACAATTTTTAGATAACCTTGCAATGAATGGCTTTTCATATGCTTCTTCTAGTGCATAGGTTTTATAAACAAAGCTCCACATTCCTTGCAATAATTCATCTTCCCCCTTTTTTACTCTTTTTCTTCATTATCTTCTCTCTGATTTCATCCTCAATGACAACAAACTCAACATTATAAGTTTGTAAATCCAACAATGATGATCGAATATCGACGGACTATAACATACATAGCAAAGGAAGGAACTAAAAAAATCCAAGATGTGAATAACAATCTTTATATTAGAAATCCCTAAAAATAACGATTTCGAAGGATTGTGTTTACACATTCAACCTGAGGTAGCAAAGAAAAAATAATATCACAGATCGAAACTTACATATAGTTGAAGATGTTGAACCCCGTCTTATGATTCGTTTTGTAGTAGTGAGATGCAATGTAACACTCATTAAGATTAAACCCATTGCATTGCGAACCTGGTTGCATAAATGGCGATTAGAGAATGATCGTGAAATGACTCACAAGCTAAATATCCTAAGATTGGTATTGGGCAATATTCGGCCACCAGATCCCACCTCATAGCCGCATCAACTTAATACGATAATAGAGTAGGAAACTGACAGTCTAGTTAATATCCAAATTACAGCATATGCGGCTGCATAACATCGTTATTTTACGAAGAGAGATAGTAGTAGTAAATCACCTAAAAAAGTCGGTACTACAGTCAGGATGTAGAGTGTTCCTGTACCTATGTTTTACAAAAAATATTCAACCATGAGATAAACTTAGAAAAAAAATTAGATACAATAGTATATAATAAGAATTGGATACTATCGTGGGGGTGAATAAGAAACACCCAGATGACTTAGTTTACCCTTTAATATGCATATAATATTGAATAAGAAATCGAAGTTTAGATACGCTATATACAACAACCAATTTAAATAGCAATTTTATCTCCTTCATAAGCACATCCTCATAGTCACCACTTCAATATCTCACTCTATACAATACTATACCTGGTGTAGTAGCTGTTAATTAATTTCAAAAAACCATAATTCATTCGAGAGTCTGACCCGATTTAACAGACACAAAAAACTATCAGATTCGACTTTACACTCGCCTATAACCTGTTCGATCAAATGCGCAACAGAAGCGTGGTTCATAAAATAAGCATAATATTCAGAATAGAAATTCATCAAATTTCTACAGCTAAAGAGCAAATCATCATAAAGCATATCATTTTTCATAGACCATGTTTAATTAACAAAATACAAAATTAAAGCCCTAACTAACCTTCATTTGCATATGTCTCGGCTGCTCCTATTATCAGGCATCTTCTACATGATATTCAAATAAAAAATAAACAAAGTTTAGAATTTAGATAAGCAGGCAATGGCTTGAAATAGAAATCGCCTAATCTCCACACCTAGTTTGTACCTCTCGGACAGACTGTTTGAATCTGGCTAGTGGCATGACAAATAAATCAATCCACCACCACCGTTAATCCAAAGAGTAAACCCTTTGTCAATCGATTGAATTAGCGTAAAACCAATATCCACCAAATCATATCTTCACAAATCAACAATACAGAATAAAAATTGAATAACTACAAAATTCAAAATAAAACCACAACCAAACATACCTTTGAAACAATTACTTGACGCCTCGGAAATCCAAGTTACACCGATCTGCAACCAACGTCCAATCAAAGCAGGCCAAGCCTGTTAGGGTTCGTTGAAATTGGGTAAGTTAAAACTTCAAATCAATAGATTTAGGGTATACCAGTGGATGAAATAGTTGCCAAGCCTGTTAGGGTTCATTCAACAAAGGAACCTTCGACTGAAACTATAAACATGGATATGAAATCATAACAGATGATAACATTATTTTTATAAGAAGAAATAAATAAATCAGAGACTTCATTTTGCAATCCACACAAACTTCATGAAGGAAAAGTAGTGTAAACCTACCTGATGAATCTACATAAACGAATATGAAATCAATATTGAGTATGAAATCTGGAAGTGAATCGGTAGGTTTTAGGAAAGTCTTTGTTTTACGATTGAAGAAGAAAGATAAAGGTTTAGGGTTTTTTGATCGGTGTGAAAACAGAAATCCCACGTACCTGTGTTATACCGATGAAGATGAAGATGCTAGGTTTTGATGATGTAGAAGATGAGATTAGAAACTTACCATTTGATTTGCTATGGAAGAACGAAGATGGAGGCTGGGAGATTAGGGTTTCTGTAAGTTTTGGAAGGTGGTTTGAGAGAAGATGAGAGAATGATTGTGTGTGATTTAGGAAATTATTTGGTGTGAGATGAAAGCAGGATATCATACAATACGTTTCTTCAATTGCCGCTCAAATGAAGAAGTGGAGAAACAATCAGATGCCACGTGACAATAAATGGTTTAAGAAGATGCCATGTGGCCTAAGATTGTTTTGTTTTATTAGAAGTGATAGATATGCATATACATGTGGATAGATGTTAGAATTATAAACTTAATTATATGTAATTGTATTTATATTAGTACTTATCGAATGTTTGTATTAGAATAACTAGTTTAGCATCTGTGTATTACACGGGTTGCATAGATTTAATTTTATATAATAAATAATAAAAATATATATCTTTAAAAAAACTCGAATATTGCACGTATTGAATAATTTATAATGTTATATGTTAACACAAATAGTCATCAAGATTTATCTTTTAAAAAA
Organism: Helianthus annuus; assembly: GCF_002127325.2. Classification (NCBI taxonomy): domain Eukaryota; kingdom Viridiplantae; phylum Streptophyta; class Magnoliopsida; order Asterales; family Asteraceae; genus Helianthus; species Helianthus annuus. The sequence continues at coordinate 192,360,357 of NC_035449.2, read as the reverse complement.
TGAACATTGAGGGACTATTTAATTATTATAACATTTTACTCTGTTTTTTTATTTTTATTTTCCATAAATGTAGTTTTATATAATAAAAAAGATATAACTTTAAAAAAAACTCGTATATTGCACGTATTGTATAAAATATAATGTCATGTGTTAACACATACAGTTGTCAAGATTTATCTTTTAAAAATGAACTTTGATGTACAATTTTCTTACTATAACATTTTACTTTGTTATTTATTTATTATTAGGTTAAAAATACATGTATTACATGTGGTTGAATCCCGTTTTACGATACATTCAAATTACGAGATACAATTATTTTAGTTAGTTTTATGCACCTTTATGCTTATTTGTTTATTTCATTCATAAAACACTCATCTTAAATTTGTATTCAAGAGAGTTTATGGTACAAAAGGTGGAGATCAATTCCCACGTTTTTATATATTTCATAATTTTTATAAATTATACCGTAAAATTGAGAATTAAATTCTCTTTAAATGGAGTATAGAATTATTATATTTAAAAATGGTGTTCTTTCTACATGTTGATCCACTTTGCGATAAATGATGGGTTTAAATCAATTATAATAGTACGCCTACCATTATAGCGATACGTCTAAAAACACTTACAATTTGATAGAAGCAAATGCCTTGCCTAGAATGATTATTTAATTCTAGTAAAAAACAATAATACAATTATTAAATATATATCAAACGGGAAATTTTGATTCCTAATTTACCATAATTTCAATCACTGAACTCCAAATTATATATATTTACTCCTAATGAAAACAAAGGTTTATACTTATCTAAATTTTTGTTTAGAATTATTTATAAAAAAACAAATATTTATTCTTATCTAATTTTTTGTTTAAAATTATTATTATTATTTACTATAGTCATAATGAAACCAAATTCTCACCTATTTTTTTTCAAAATTATTATTATTATTATTATTATTATTATTATTATTATTATTATTATTATTATTATTATTATTATTATATGATCATAATAAAAACAAACGTTTATCTTTATCTAAATATTGGTAGAGGATCATGTACATTAATCTAAAAGTGTGAGAAGGGTGAGAAATATTGTGGTGATGACATGTGTCCTCAATTTAAACTAATTCAAAAGGGTAAAGAAGTAATTTTCTTATTGATTTAATTAATTGATAACCTTCCATAACCGCTACCCTTAATTATAAGAATACAAATTAAGAATTAATCTACGAATTTGTGTCATCTCGTTCAGAATTGTATAGTGTTATATTTTTTTTATATAGTGTCCCATAGTGTTATATGGTGTTATATAGTGTCTTTTGGTGTTATATGATGTATGTATAGTGTTATATAGTGTTATTTAGAGTATATAGTGTTTTATGGTGTTATAGTGTTATATTTGTCTCATAGCATGTCTATGATAGATGTATAGTGTTATATATTGTTATACAGTGATACAGAGTGTTATATGGTTTTATATGGTGTTACATAGTGTTATACAGTGTTATATAGTGTTATATGATGGACGTATAGTGTATATATTTCTTGTAGCAGTTACATATTTCTGGATTTTTGTAGAATGTTCGAATTTTAAAATAAGTTTAAAATTGAATCGTTTGATTTTAGGAGTGAATCGCTAGAATTTAGGAGATGTTACGTAATTTGAAACATATACAAAAACACTATTACCCACTACAATTTTCAAATTAGTCCAAATAATTAAAACACAATTTATAATTTGGTTCCTATTGATCTCAACTATTAGATCAAAGATCTAATGGTTTAAAACACTTCTCACCTTTTTGAATTAATGTACACTATCCCTACCCCCGGAATATTTATTCTTATCAAATATTTTGTTTAAAACTATTATTATTTAATATGAGAGATAAATAGGAAAATAAGACGAGAAAGCAACAGAAAATGACACGAGTCCAATAAAGATTTTCGTTTATTAGTATAGGAAGATTAGGAAGATTATTTGTTTAGTACTTAGGTTAATTCGAGATTTATTAAAGATGGGTATGTAAGGTATGTAACCCAGGGGCGCAGCTTCTAGTGGGCGGGAGGGGGCGACCGACCGCCTGAACTTTTCGCTCAGTAGTGGAGAGTATGTAGTTTTCGTATAGAAATTATTGGGTATATACGTTTTCGACCCCCCCCCCCCCGATTTTATAGAATTTTTTGGGCATATACGTTTTCGACTCCCCGGTCGGAAATCTCAAGCTTCGCCACTGACGTAACCAAAACGATTTTAAACGGTTTTTTCGCGCCAACCCTTCTCAACCGCCAATCACAACTGTCAAACTTGTATTGCATATAAACAACATGTCGATCTACATTTTGGGTCACCAACATATCGACATTTACCAAATCGTTGTTATCCTATTCGTTTGTTCACATTAGAGAATTAAGTTTGTGTTTCGATATCCAACAATAGAGAGTGTCTGTCATTTATGCGACTAAAGATCTTGAGTTTAAATCTCTCTGTACGTAGTGAAAGGTGACAGTGTCATCACTTGAAAGGTTCAGTTACCTGTGTTTTTAAATGAGTCATTTTGTCTTCGCCCATAAAGTTTGACCATACAAATATTGGTGGAACCTACCATCTTTTCTTCACTGTGTTATTAAGCTCTTCCTCTAAGTCCCAAATCCACCATTCTCATGCAAGTATCTAACATATGTACCCACTAAGGCACTAACGCCAGGAGAATCAGATTCCTTTTCTCTCCGAAAAATACAAACTTGTACTTCAACCAATTTTAAACTATGACAAACCTTAAAAAAAATTCACTTTTCACCGTTATATATAGCATATTTATTATCATTTTTATACATAATATTGTAGGTCCCTTTTTTCGGAGGATCGAGAACAAACCTAAACCTTGTTATACTAACCCACTAGCGAGTGCGGAATCCAAGCTAGCGGGCAAACCGGAATGATGCAAGAACAAACACAAGAACACACAAAGTTCACCGATTAACACCACTGTATTAATACGTATGAAGATTTACGGTTACAAGCACAATGTTTACAATCTTGTTTGCAAACTCTCTAAAGTGTGTGTGTGTGTGTGTTTTCCAGCAGAGTTTCTCTAACTCTCCAAATGTGCATCTCTCTAACACTAACACACTGCATGGGTATTTATACCCATACATAGCAGATCTGGTCGAAGGACTCGATAGATGGTCCGAAGGATCATCTATCGATGACAGGGAGCTCGAACGATCAGCATGGACATCGAAGGATCATCCTTCGATGTCTAATGGTTGAACCATGGTCGAACCATATCTTTCGAGCACCTCGAAGGATCAGTTGTATCCTTCGAGGCTATCCTTCGATCCAGACAACATCATGTTGTCCAAGTCAAACTAGGAGGATAGTTGACTTGGTCAACTTACAGACTGACTTTGGACATCGTTTATATACAGACCGAATACAGACAAAGTACAGACACAAGTGCACCAACAAACTCCCCCTTGGCTGTAGCTTTGTCTTTGTCTTCCAATAAATGTAGACTCGTCTTGGACTTCGACGGTCTTTGGTCTTCGAGTTCCCAAAACTCTGACGTCCTTACAAGTCTTCAATGTCGGAGGATCTTCAAAGTCTTCACGTCTTGAAAGTAGAAAGTGTATCAACAAACTACCCGTATCATGTAGGCAGTGTGTTAACAAACTCCCCCTTAACATAAGCTCCCCCTTGAGTTATGCTCGTGAAATACTTTAACTTTATGAAGTGAGATCCTTGTGGTGTTGATGATGGCCAACGGCAACTCGATCATCTTCATCTTTTGAGCGCCTTCTCGTCATGTCTTCATTCCAAAGCTTGTCATTGACCATGTTCTCCTTGCCTTTAGAATCTGCACATGCAAGAAATCTAAACGCGTAATGAGAACAACTGCTTGGAATATATTATAAACAAATGACACACGAATGACCATGTCATAATCAAACACCGTCCGACAGTTTGAAAGTTTAATAAATTTTTCAATTTTAGCCTTTAACTTTCAAAACATGCAAATTTCGACCGTTTATGAAGATTTAGTCAATTCGGTTTTCGTTCAGGTTTCAGGTAACGAAGACTCGAGCTCCAACATCGTACGATCGAAAATAAAGCAGAAATAAAATCCTTTTGGCTTTTATAAAGTTTATATTAAAACACGCCTAAAATCTTTTTGGTATTTTTGAAAGTAAAAGACAACAATTTAAAATCCTTTGAGTGTTATCAAACGACATCACCGCTAATGTCGTGCTGATATGCACCAAACAACGAAACTGTTTAAAAGAAGAACAATAAAAGTTAAGCAGTAAATAAATAAATATATACAGACATTCTTTTTGGCGAGTTTCGAGGGTAAGAGAATCATATCAGTGTACGGTCATGCCAAAACACTCTTGTTGTTCAGTTAGTTAACATTAAAATAAGCATCCTATAACAATTATCGGTATTGTTGTCCACTTAAGCTCAACTTATCAGATGTAATCATGTTTAGAGGATACATTAATGTATGATTTATACTTACCGACCGGTGTTCATCCACATCACGACACATTCCCGTATCAAGGTATGCACGAGAGTTCATCTTACCGGTGAGTATACCGATTATCATCTGTTTGACCGTATAAATTGTGAGATACTCACTTATTTTGATTTGAAAACAAGTCCTATGTGATATAATCACTTATTGATGAGGAACTTGATTTTCGTATGCATGAGGGCACAGGTGCAAGTCCGTGAACAGGTCAGTACTTCCGTACAGCAGAGAGACGAACTTGACACCCGGATAAATGTGATATTTTTATCACTTATTTGATTTGGACATGTGATTGTTTATCACTTATTGAGGTCGAATGCAGTATGCAATATGTACACGTATGTATAGTATCATGGAAGATCTAGACTTGCGTCCCCGTTATTTTTCGGTAAAAGATACAACCATGATACCCAGATGATAAGCAGCATAAAGACCGAATATCTCAGAACCTCGGCAATCTATCAAACGAAATTTCGGTACTAAGACCATATGCCAATGAATGGTTCCCACCTGATCTTCAGTCGATTAAGATTTATATCACCCTGCACACTTTAAAATGATTGTGAGCCTACCGATACATCTTATATAGAGCTGCTTATCGTTTTTCATTTAAGGTTTAAAGAGGTTTGGATAGACCACTGATGTACTATCATTTTCTCTTTTGCTCTCCAGGAAACTCATTTTTGATTTTCTATTGTTTTTGTGTTTTTGAAATTTTTCGATGTTTTTGTATTTTCCGATTTTTGGATTTACTCCCCCTAAAATCAACAAACTAAGAGAAATTTAAAAACACACAAAGATATTTACAAAAATGATTTTCCGATGATGGTTTACTCTTGCTTGACCTTAATGCCATTTACCAATAATAAGAAGTCAAATCTAGATTTGTCAAAAGCTTTGGTAAATAAGTCGGCACGTTGGTCATCGGTGTGGACCTTAACAACATCGATTAGCCTTTTCTCAAAGCAATCACGTATGAAGTGATATTTGATTTCGATGTGTTTGGTCTTAGAATGCTGCACAGGATTTCTAGTGATATCTAAAGCAGCAGAATTATCAACGTAAATAGGAGTAGTTAGGAATTCAAAACCGTAGTCCCGCAATTGTTGTTGGATCCAAAGAACTTGTGAACAACAACTTGAGGCAGCAATGTATTCAGCTTCGCATGTTGATGTAGCTACACACGTCTGCTTCTTGCACTGCCATGTGACTAGGCGATTTCCTAAAAACTGACATCCAGCCGTTGTGGATTTGCCGTCGATTTTACATCCGCCAAAATCAGAATCACTAAATGCGACCAAGTCAAAGTTATTATCCCTAGGATACCACAGACCGGTGTCGGGGTAAGCCTTCAAATAACGAAAAATCCTTTTTACAGCTGCAAGATGTGAGGCCTTCGGGTTGACTTGATATCTGGCAAGTAGGCACGTTGGGTACATTATATCTGGCCTTGATGCTGTGAGGTACATAAGGGATCCGATCATCGCGCGATAGTATGAAGGGCTAACAGGTTCACCCTTCAAGTCAGGAGTTATTCCGTGATTAGTTGGCAGTGGGGTACCAATGGGCGTTGCATCGGACATCTGGAACCGGCTCAAGATGTCTCCAACATATTTGGTCTGATGGATGAATATCCCAGACTCCGTTTGTTGCACTTGTAGGCCCAAAAAGAAATTCATTTCCCCCATAGCACTCATCTCGAACTTATCCTGCATGATGCGCTCGAAATTCCTACACAAAACATCATTAGTAGAACCGAAAATAATATCATCAACATATACCTGAACCAGAAGAAGATCTCCATCTTGTTCTTTGATGAAGAGAGTACAATCGATAAGACCTCTTCGAAAACCGTTCTCCAGCAGATATGTAGATAAGGTTGCATACCAAGCTCGTGGTGCTTGATGAAGACCATAGAGAGCTTTGTTGAGCAACCAAACCCGATCGGGATGAACAGGATCTTCAAAACCTGGAGGCTGTTCGACATATACCTCTTCTTCAACCACACCATGTAGAAATGCACTTTTGACGTCCATCTGGTAAACCTTGAATCCTTTGAATGAGGCATAAGCCAGAAAGATCCGAATAGCTTCCAGACGTGCAACTGGTGCATAGACTTCGTTGTAGTCGATTCCTTCTATCTGACGAAAACCTTGAACGACTAAACGAGCTTTATTCCGAATAACCACTCCACGGTCGTCTTTCTTGCACTTGAAGACCCATCGAGTGCCAATCTTCTTGTAATTCTCAGGCTTTTCAACAAGCTTCCAAACACCAAGCTTGTGAAATTGCTGCAGTTCTTCCTGCATGGCCTCAACCCAAGCACTGTCTTTCAATGCTTCTTTCCACGACTTTGGTTCTTCTTGTGACACGTAACACGCGAAGGACCAGTCATTTTGTTGGCCAGATTCTCTTATAGCTGAATACAAACCAGCATTCCGGTTGTTTCTCAGCTGATTACGCGTCTGCACTCCGCGATGGACATCTCCTATGATATTCTGCTGGGGATGGGTATCGTGAATCCTCATTTCAGGATTATCCGGTACATGAGCATTGATACCCAAATTGTTCAGATCAAGATCAACAACCAATTCCACACCAGGAATGTGGTTAGAAGTGGATGCATTCCCTTCAGCAGTATCGATATTCTGCGTATGAGGTGTATCACCAGAGGCACCTTGAACAGGAGCAGCTGGAGCTGAAGATCCTTCGGCTGCATCATGATATTCATCATCTTCAGAAGAGTCATTATAATCAGCAGCATCTTCATAAACCTCATTTTGAACCATATTATTGACTGACGTAGAAGCTTGAGGGTCAACAACAATAGGTCTAACCAATGGCGAGACAGCAGCGTTGTCACTTTCCAACAGCATCCGAGCAGCTGCTGATTCTTCGTCAAAGGTTGGCAGATTGAAGGAGTTAAATAGTCCATCATAATCGAACATCCACGGATCACCCGGAGCCCTAACAGGACTCGTGTACCTTTGAACCCTAACTTCGCTCCATAGCTCAATCTTCTTGGTAGCTAGATTCCAAACGCGAAAATTAGGAGTAGCATATCCAAGGAAGAAACCCTCGATAGCTCGTGCACCAAACTTTCCATCCGGCTCAATCATAGTACAAGGAGCACCAAACGGTTCAAGGTAAGAAAGATCCGGTTTCCTTCTCTGAAGGAGTTCGAAGCAAGTCTTGCCATGTCTCTTAACTGTAAGAACTCTGTTCAACGTGTAGCAAGCAGCCGATACAGCCTCCCCCCAGAATTGAATAGGGAGTTCCGACTCTACTAACATTGTTCTTGCAGTTTCAATAATAGTCCGATTCTTCCTCTCAGCGACACCATTTTGTTGTGGAGTATAACGAGAACTGTACTCATGAAGAATGCCTTTAGAAGTACAAAACTCATCCATAACTTGATTCTTAAATTCAGTTCCATTGTCGCTTCGGATCCTTTTCACTTTCAACGTATAGAGATTCTCCAACATTGTAAGAAGATCCTTGAGGATGCCAGGAGTTTCACTCTTGTGTGCCATAAAAGATACCCAAGAAAATCTAGAGTAGTCATCAGTAACTACTAAGCAATAAGCATCACCAAACGTTGTCTTGTGCTTCATAGGTCCAAAAAGGTCCATATGAAGACGTTCGAGAGGCATGCTAACAGTGTTGATTTTCTTCAAAGGGTGAGACTTCTTCGTTTGCTTCCCCTTTTGGCACGAGACACAGATATCTTGCAAATGAAAACTTCTTACAGGCACACCATTCACAAGATTATTTTTCACCAAATGGTTCATTTTTCTCAAGTGAATGTGTCCCATTCTTCTGTGCCAAGATATAGACTCCTTTTCTGTGGCTTTTGAGACAAAGCAAGTGACTTGTGCAGATGTTGTAATCGCCTGGCTCATGTCGAGAATATAAAGATCATTAACTCTCGGAGCCGATAAGAGAATCCATTCTTGTGGAATTTTGAATCCAGGTTTCAGCACATAGCAGCCAGCATCATCAAAAATCACTGAGAACTTTTTATCGCAGATTTGCGACACACTGAGAAGATTGTGATCAATTTGCTTCACATAATTGATCTTGTCAAAGCACACGATACCATTGGAGATACTTCCTTCTCCAGTGATGTACCCGCCTTTATCACCCGCAAAAGCAACATACCCTCCTCTAATATTTCTCACGTCATACAGGAGCCGTAAGTCGCCAGTCATGTGCCTGGATGCCCCACTATCAACAATCCAATGACTATTAATAGTTCCTCCTAGAACATCCTGCACATGTCAATTAAACACATCAGTTGAGAATGGGGACCCAAGCCTTAGTGGTCTTGGGTCGTCCCTTGGCATCACGATACGTAAGCTCTATCTCTTGATGGTTTTCAAGAACAACTGCTCCCCCTGAACTGTCACCCGACTTAGGTAACCAAGTTTGTCTTTGCCTACCAGTTTTTGAAGATTCTGGTTTTACAGGTTGTGACACTCTTGGTTCCTTTTGAACTGTTTTAACTCCAGATTTTAAAGCTTTTTCAACAGTTTTTATGTTCTTACGTCGTTGTTTAGTTTCTTGTTCTTTTACAGTTCGTTTATCTTGTTTAGGTGAAACTGACCGACGTTGAGGGTGAACTGCTTCAGGTGGAGCCTTTTCAACCAACTTCTTCTTTGGAGCATTTGGGCAATTTCTGATAATGTGCCCAATTTCTCCACATTTGAAACAAGTTCTCCTTTCAACAGACTTAGGAGAACTTGATCGACTACCAGATGTTGAGCTTGTAGAACCTGAGGTACTTGCTTTTTCATCACACCCGTTTGTGTGTTGGGTGTAATTGTTATCACTGTTTCGTTTCAAAATCTTGACTTGTTGTACAAAATCAGTGTTTGATTTGTTTTCAAAAGTCTCAATTTTATCTGTACCTCTTGATGCTACAAACTTAACATCTTTTCCTTTCTTCATGTAACGAGCTCCTTTTGATTCAACTTTAGCCTTGGGCTTTGGAGCTCGTTGTGGTTGTTTACCCTTAGAAGCAGTCGGTTGTTGATTGGTTGGAGATTTTTGATTACCAAATTGTTTCCTAATCTCAGCCTTAGGAATTGGATCACATTGTGTTACCACAATTCCCGGAAGTGTTTTTCCCAAAAATTTGTTTGTATTGTCTTCAAAGACTTTGTCAATCAAAGACTTATTTACATTTTTAATTGGAAAAACATGATCTGAGTAGATTTTATTATCTCCAACCAAAGTGTACAACACATTACTGCTTTTAACAGTAGACACACCTGTCTTTTCAACCTTGACAGGATCAATCACTTGCTTCTCAACAGATGGAACCTCAGGAGTATCAGGATCACAAAGGATGTGATTCTCTCGTGGAATATCTACTCCTTTCATCTTGCTAAGTGATTTATCCTGATCACTTACAGCCACATCTGATTCATCATCCGATGTCTCATAGTCCTCGATAATTGGAGGACTTTGTTTCATGGATGGTGAAGTTTCTTGTTCCTTAGGGGCTGTGTTTGAAGAACTGTCCGATTTGAACCCTAGGCCAGTAGAAAATTCCTCAAAGTTCAAAGGCACACTGGGTTCATACCGAGGCATTTCCTCTTCATCGGGCATCTTGGTATAGTTGTCCATCAAAGGGGGTGGACACGCCTTATACCCTACACCTTTCACGTTACCTTTCAGTTGTTGAACGTCTATGATGTGATCAAGCACAAATCGGGAGTTAGAATAACTATCCAATTTCTGTTTGATCGCATCATGCTTGCATTGGGCAATGGCTAATTGCTTCTTAGTTTCTTCCACAAGGTTAATGTATTCATTTATACTTACTTGTTTGTGGTAAACTACTTTGTTAACCTCGGACACATTTTTCTTTAATGTTTCTATTACAGATTTAAATTCTTTTTCATTCCGGGTTAAAGCCATGTTTGCCTCTTGGCATTTTGACAGTTCAACAACCAAATTCTGGTTATGACTATGAAGCTTTTCTGATTCAAGCTTCATCTCTGCACATGATTTACAAATACTAGGAGCAGGAGGTTCAGAAGTTACCTGACTAGTAGAAGCTGAACCATTTGCCATAAAGGCAGTTTGAAAAGAAAAAGCTCCATCTTCAGAGAATAGCTTTTCCATTTCCATTGATGTAGCAGCAGCCTTCCTAATCAGAATTGATTTCTGACATTTAAGCTCATCAGCTTCATTCAGTAGCTCCTGTATATCATCATCTCCTTCTTCGTTCACATCAGGCTCTGAGTGATTATCCCCAGAAACAGAGCCTTCTTCATCCGAACTGCCCGAATAACCAGAACTGTCATCGCTCCCAGAAGATTCTTCTTTTTGAACCTGCTCGATGACCTTAGCATACAATGCAGTTCCACTTCCCTGATCACCATCACCAAACTGAACTGACCAGTCACATCCTTCATCAGCTTGAACAGCCAAAGCCCGATTGTGATTGGTAGCTCCAGGCTGTCCCTGATTGTTATTCACTGCCACCATCCTCCGTTCACGGTTTTCTTGTTGGGCATTCACATTAGTCTGGTTTCTGAACGGGTTGTGATTGCCGTGTTTTGTTGGTCGAGTGCACTCACGTTTAAAGTGCCCTTTCTCGCCACAGTTAAAGCACGTGACGGCATTAATATCAAACCCATACTTCGTGTTTTTCTTTCCTTCCAACGAAGTTCTTCCAGTTCGTGCCATGAAATCTTTTGCCCTTCTAACCGCACTAGCAAAAGCCCATTTAATATCCATCAACTCCATTTCTTCCTTGTCGATCTGATCATAATCTTCATTGGTCATGTTGATGTTCCCAAGCTGACCAGCTACCAAACCACAGTAAGCACTGACCATGGTGTTGATAATTTCCATATGTTCCTTAGCAACTTCAATACTAAGGTGTGAAAGATTTGAGTTGTCGACTCGGATTGTGTGATGACTTTGAGGCTGAGGTTGAGGATTGCTTGTATAGTGAGCTTGCTGTTGTTGTTGTTGAGGTTGTGGTTGTGGCTGTGTTGGAACAGGAATGTAAGACCTCAGATCGAATTGAGGTTGTGGTGGAGCAGCTGTTGATTGAGAAAATGGAAAGGAACTCGTATTGGACACAAAAGCAGTTTGGAGCTTCGGTTGCTGAACAGAACTAGCTGAAGGACCAAAACCAGGCAAATACATTTCTGTATTCTGAGGAGCTGGAGCACGCCTTGCTTTCCTAATTTCTTCATCATTTTTATGTTCCAGCTTCTGAATGAACTCATAGATGTTAATCTCATCTAGAGCTTTAGTATGCTTCAACAGCTCAATAAACGAACTCCATTTTGGGGGTAGGGCGTCAGCAAACCTATTCACCATGTCTTGTTGAGTAGCTGCCACCCCATAAGCACACATCTCACTAATCAAATGATAGAAACGTGTGGTCATATCATTCAGAGTCTCGTTTTCCAAAAACTGAAAGGATTCAAATTCTTTCTTCAACAAATCATGCCTAGACTTTCGAGCAGCTGCATTGCCTTCTCCTCTAGCAACTAAGGCATCCCACAATGCTTTCGTGGTCTTGCAATATGAAAACTGATGGTAGATGTCTTTGTTGAGTGCTTGAGTAAGTATGGCATAGGCCTTTTTCTCCAATTCATAAGCCTTCTTGTCATTTTCAAGCATGTTGGCGTAACCTTCTGAAGTGGATGCTCTGCTTTCAAGACTTTCATTGAATGCATTGACAAAACACATCCAAAGGTCGGTGCTTTGTCCTTGAACATATGTGTGAAAGCGGCCTTTCCATGACGGAAAATCGTTCATGTGGTTCAGCTTTGGTGGACGATTGTTACTGCCTGTTTCACTTTCACTAATCAGAAGATTCTGAAGACTTTGACTTTGATTGGATACCAAAGCCCATTGACACGAACTTATTGATTGTTGTTGTTTTGGAATGGCACTCGTCATATATTCAGCCATCGACATCTGTTTCAGATCTGGTTGTGGATCCGTACTCCAATCCCAAGGACTTGTGCAACTCATTGTGATCAAAAATTAATAAATAACCTACACACCACAAACTGTTAACAACAAACAGACAACAATTGAAAGATACAATCTGATCGAAAGATCAAGACTTGTTCGAAGGATCAACAGTGATCGAAGGATTACTGTTGAGTTTCGAGCAATAGTCTTCGAGAGATTCTCAATGAAAGATCCTTATCTTTCGACTGATTATCACGAAAGATTCAATGTTCGAAAGATTTATATCTTTCGAATATTGATCTCGAAGGATTCACAATGAAAGATCCTTATCTTTCGAGATGTATCCTTATCTTTCGGACAACCAACTTTCGAAAAGATTCCAACTACGAAGGATAACCCTTAGACTTCGAAAGACTACTCGAAGGATGCTTATCTTTCGAGCTGCCTTTGATCGAAAGATGTCGAAGGATATCTTTCGATGTCGAAGGATATCTTTCGACAGCTCTGACACACTGACACAAAGTACGACGGGTTGGTGAAAAAGGTGATGTGTTGATGTACCAACTTTCGGCAGAAAGGATGGTTCTGCAACAACTTTTCACCAAACAATTGACTTTCAAAAATTTTTGCCAAAATAAGCAACCTTATCTTCAAGAACTGGTCACCGGAAACACACCGGAGATATGGCCGGAAAAATCAAGGTTTCACAAAAACGATTTTTATGTTACCCAAACCGACCCCGAACACTCCCGATAGGTTTAGTACGCGTTTTTATGCAGAAAACTACCAAAAACGGGTGCTAAACCAAGTGTCCAAACACACCAAGAACTTGAACAAACCGGTTTTAAACAAGGTAAAGAGCGAGGCTCTGATACCACTTGTAGGTCCCTTTTCTCGGAGGATCGAGAACAAACCTAAACCTTGTTATACTAACCCACTAGCGAGTGCGGAATCCAAGCTAGCGGGCAAACCGGAATGATGCAAGAACAAACACAAGAACACACAAAGTTCACCGATTAACACCACTGTATTAATACGTATGAAGATTTACGGTTACAAGCACAATGTTTACAATCTTGTTTGCAAACTCTCTAAAGTGTGTGTGTGTGTGTTTTCCAGCAGAGTTTCTCTAACTCTCCAAATGTGCATCTCTCTAACACTAACACACTGCATGGGTATTTATACCCATACATAGCAGATCTGGTCGAAGGACTCGATAGATGGTCCGAAGGATCATCTATCGATGACAGGGAGCTCGAACGATCAGCATGGACATCGAAGGATCATCCTTCGATGTCTAATGGTTGAACCATGGTCGAACCATATCTTTCGAGCACCTCGAAGGATCAGTTGTATCCTTCGAGGCTATCCTTCGATCCAGACAACATCATGTTGTCCAAGTCAAACTAGGAGGATAGTTGACTTGGTCAACTTACAGACTGACTTTGGACATCGTTTATATACAGACCGAATACAGACAAAGTACAGACACAAGTGCACCAACAAATATGAATATGAATACTCATTGTTGTTTTTTACTAATGTTAAGTATATTAAACGCCAACATGGTATAGCCCAGTTGATCATGGGAGTTTTCCGTAAGGTTTCTCCTCTGGGGAGGGGAGGTCCCAGGTTCGACTCCTACTGTGGGGTAGTGGGTCCTTTGGCCCCTACAATTGCCGTATAAAAAAAAGTATATTAAACAAAATATTAAAAACAAAATAGTAACTGCTTTGCAACACATGTTCATAATTAAGAAACTATTAGTAGGTTATACTGGCTCATTCGGATAATACATTATAAGATTATAAGAACATGTGTAGTGGTGAACAAAAATAATGCCCCCATCATAGGGTATTATCCGACACGTGGCATCCTAGTCAGCGTTGGGCATTATAGCAAAAGTGGCGTAGTGAGGCATTATTCTAATAACGCCCATGCAATCATTTCCCAATTATTTTTTTTATTTAAAACATAAAAAACTTCATTAATTTAAAATAAAAATTACACTACTTGAAATAAAAAAAACTGAAAAAAAATAGAAAATAAAAAAACAAACTGAAAAAAAAAAACAGAAAAAAAACCGAAAAAATATAAAGTTAAAAAAAAAAGAACATTATCTAGAGTCCATATTTTTCTCTAATTTTTTGGCAACGCATTTGCACAAGGATCAACGCATCGCCTTGGAGGTGGTCGATAGGTTTGGACAAAAACTCAATGTCCTTTTCCATTTGCCTCGCCTCTTGCATCTCGTTAAACTTTTTGGTTTCGGCCACTCGTTCTTTCATAATATCATAACGTTGGTGGGCGAGGTCGCAAATGTCTTGGAGAGGACGGTTCATCTCCTCGAAATCTTCCTTTAACTCGAGATCGGAAGACGACTCGACCGTTTTTTTCCCGGTTCCCTTTCTTCTACCGGTGGGTCGGGTCAACTCTTCTTGAATTCCCTCGTCAACGTCCACCACCTCATTTAAATCGACATTGCGGGCATCCGATGTCGGAGTTGACGGGTCAACGGAGCATGATGTTTTTGACCTTTTAGCTCGACGTCTACTACTAGACGTCATTGGATTAACTAGCGCTCACTTTGAACTTTTTCGTAGTAGCTCCCAACACTTATAGTACGTGAAAGGGCATTTCATCCTCTCGAACTCCTCCAAAGTCCTCGTTAAAACCCCGACGTCACTTTCACCGCTCGGGCGAGTATCGTAGTTACGTTGGTAAACTTCTTGGAACGCGTGAGACTTGTTGTTGATGTCGGTCCATTTGCTAGAAATGGAATCTTTGTCCCGATGTTCGCCTTGACCCCACGTGTTAAAAAAGAGTGCACGAACCCTATCCCAAAAAACGGAACCCGTTTGAAAGTTTGCTACAAATTAAAAAAAAAGTAAAAATATAAGTTGTATGTTAAAAATAAAAGTAAAAAATAAGTAAAAAAAAATTATAAAAGAGTTACCTGTTTCTTCGTCCTCCGAAACGTCGAGCCACGCCCGAGTCAACGTGAATTCCTCCTCTTTCGTCCATTTAATGATAGTTTTTGTACGTCGAGGTTCGTCCTTATCCTTCTTCTTATGCGACATTCTGCCGCGTTTTGATTTGTCTTGCACCGGTTCGGGTTGCGTCTCCGGCACGACATCGACATCGGGTTCGGATTCGGGTTGTTGTTGTGACGGTTGCGACCCGCCGGCTTGACCATAGCCGAAGGTGGGAGGTACAAACGGAGTGGCGCCAGTCAAGTAAGCCGCGTACGGTAAAAAGCTCGGGTCCATGTCTTGAAGGTTATACGAGTTTTGCGGTTGGGTTGTGTTCGGGTTCGTGGGTCTTGCGGGGACACCAAAAGGGGGTCAGAATGGATGCATGATTGTATAAAAAATAGGAGAAAGTAGGTGTTTTTTATAAAAAAAATAGAAGAAAGTAGGAGAGAAAGTAGGAGTTTTTTGTATAAAAAATATGATAAAGTGGGTTGATATATATAATGGGTAAATTTTTAAATTAAAAAAATTAACTATTTTGACCGTTTGGCAACGGTATAATTTGGATCCCCAAGATTTTTTCAGCGTTTTAATTAAAACGCCACATGCATTTTTTTTTCAAAAATAACGTTCGGTAACGCCCTGTGTAATGGCGGTCGGGGCGTTATAAGGCGTTTTTTTTTTTTAATTTTTTTAAAAATCACGCCCCACTACGGATGCTCTAAGTGGCTGAATAAACGATCCAACCTAACTGTCCAAGCTTGCTTTGCCTGAATATTTGATAATTTGGTATTTTTATCATTTCTGATTTGGATACTATTTGATTGTGTTAACTTCTTAATTCTTATTTGAGCCTTGTAAAAACAAAAACATAAAAGATCATTACAACATAAAAAAAAATTTGTCTAGGCATAAGCTGACTCAAATTGAATACAAGTAATTAGCTTCCAACTCGAATTCGACATCATATTTGAGTCATCCAACTTGTAATGTTATCGAATCAAAAGGTCGAGCTAATATCTACTTGATATAAACTCGGTCGTTAAACCACGATTAACTATTAACACGAGATAAAATTTTAACGTAATTGATTTATTTTAAAGAAACGCCTCTACTTGAGGTGTACAATTTTTATAAGGTATTAACGTTTTTTTTTACTAATATCTAAACTACAACGTATTTATCGGTAGAGGAAGGTTCATTTGAGAAGAATATTCTTATAAGAAGAAAAATAAATTAATCTAGACCTTATATTTTTTTATCAATGGTTGTGAATCAAAATATCATTTTTGTCCACTTTTAATTAATGTTTTAATTACTAAGGGTAGTATAGACAATTTGATATAGAATATTAATAAATATTTTAAAAAGTTACTCAAGTCTCATTAATGCAACCATAATTTTCTCCTTCACCGCCAATAATGTGTTGGCTCTTACACCAATTTTATTAGAAGTGAAAAAATTATTAAAAAATGTTGTGTCCTACACATATTTTATTATGAGTCGCAAAGTTATTTAAAAGTGTTGTGTCTTACACATTATGTACCATACACCAAAATATTGTTTTAATGGTGTAGGAAACGTTGAATATGTAAGATCATGTGCGTGATTGTTTTTTTATGTAAGGTGCACAACTATTTTATAAGATAGACTCATTAAGTGATTAGTTCATTAATTTGATTAGCAAAAATAAATAATAGACTCATTAAATAATTTGTTCAAATTACTTTTGTATCATTTATTTTTTTGTTCTTAATTTGTAATTTCTTCTCATTTGAACTTTCCACTTTATCAGTATTTGTAGTGAAAGAAACTATCATATTGTATTCACTAATCACTAGGGAATAATCTATCACCACTAAATAAAAATAAGGTTCTATATCAGTATGTGTGTTCATATAAAATGTCCTTTTTAGTATGCGTGTGAAGGGTTTCTAGCCATGAATCAATGAAATGTTTAAGATTACAATGGTGGTAATGTTTAAAATTAAAATGGTCGTAAAACATCATAATATAATTTGAGGACTGTGGGGAGGTAGAAAATTTTGTCCTCTGTAATATAATCACGCCTCTTAAAAATCGTAGCCTTCCTACTTTGTTGAATCACTAAGTTTAGAGTTCGTCCAACTTTAAACTTTCAATCCTACTATCGAGCCCCTTTTTTTCCAATTGTCTGTTTATCAGCCCTAGCCTTCCTTCCCACTTCAAACCTTCAATCGTCAATTGGCCTTTTTGTGTTGCCGCCACTCACCACTTTATTTAATTGGGTGTAAAGTATAATTTAAAACAATATTGGGCAAATGAGATTAATTGAAATATGGATTTAATTGTTTAATGGGCCTAAACTAAATCGAACCTTAATGGGTTTAACAAAAACCTTGGTTTTTTTTACTAAGAGTAAACCTCGGTTTTATTAATACTAAGAGTAAAGTGTCATTTCGTCCGTGATGTTTTGTCACATATGCCACTTTCATTCAAATTGAAATTTTCTTTTTCTTTTTCATCTTGACCATTAAGGTTTACAAATCTTGCGGTTTTCATCCAGTTTTTTAACCATCCAATAGTTTTGTTATATTTTTGTTAAAAGTCCAAAATACCCTTGTTTAAAAAGTCTTAATTTATAAAATAAATAAAACACATCCCATCCCACCTTACTTCTCTCTCTCTCTCTCTCTCTCTTACCACCATTACCATTCTCCGGTCAGCACCACTCCATCGCCATCGCCCACCAAAATCATTCTTCATGAAAGCTACCGGAAAACACTTTGATAGTTGATGTCCACTTTTCGGAGATCAACTCTACCACCGCCGGCATATCCAATCGCCGAAAAGGTTTCAAGGTCGGGATCATGTTGATTCTTTAAGGTTTTAGCGATGGTTGTTGATGGAGACGATGATAATGGCACAAAAACTTTGCATCGGCGGCGGTGACAAAAAAGTACGACCTCTGGCAATTCTTCGACAAATGAGGTAGGTTCCGATGATTTAGTGTTTCATTTTCCAATGATTTGGGTTGTTTGAGACCACATGCGACGACAAGTAATTTAGGAGTGTGAATCGGTGCCTGAATACTAGATGTGGTAAGACTTGATATGGCAGGAAAAGGCAACGACGGAAATTGAAACACCCCGAAACCTAGGGATCTCAGCTGTTAAATTTACTTTTTCGCAAATAGTTCGTAAACCATAGAATGTGGTAAATCCGAGTGTGCTCTATCTCTCTCTCTAGCTTTCTTTCTCTAAATTTCCTATGGTGATTAGGGTTTCCCCAACCTTTAATACCCCATGCCACAATATCCATATTGCCCTTGTAAGCATTTCAACCATAATTCTCTTATGGGTTTAAAACTAGTTAATTTTTTTACATGTCCTATACTCTTAACTAATCCATTTTTTCCATTAAATAATTGGAGCGTTACAACAATGCAATTTCGCATTTGAACTTTTTTGTGAATGTAAACTAACAAAAGTTATCAGTTTTCTAATCTTCAAATGTGTTTAGAATACTTCAATTTATGAGTCTTGCATAATGTTGGTGCACTTGTGTCTGTACTTTGTCTGTATTCGGTCTCGATGTAAAACGATGTCTATGTTAGTCTTGTAAGTTTGACCAAGTCAACTATCCTCCTAGTTTGACTTGGCCAACAGTTAGTTTATGAATGTAACATGTCTGGCTCGTAGGATGACTCATCGAAGGATAGTGAGATCCTTCGATGAGATCGAAAGTTGAACCTTCGATGGATGGACCTCGATAGATCAACCTTCGAGGTCACTGTGAATCATTCGATGGAAGTCTGATCGAAAGCTGATCTTTCGATCAGTATTCCTGATCCTTCGACAGGTTTAACATCGATAGATGATCCTTCGTGACATCTATCGGATCCTTCGGTCAGACCTGCTGTGTTTGGGTATATATACCCATGCAGTGTGTTCTTTTCAGTTAAGACTTGGAGAGACATATGCACACAGACAGAAAGATAGACTCGAGAGATAGAGAGAGTTTTCTGTCAAGAACACACACACACATTAGAGAGTTTGCAATACTGATTTGTAAACATTGTGCTTGTAACCGGAACCTTCATTCGCATTAATACAAGTGGTGTTAATCGGTGAACCTTGTGTGTTTTGTGTTTATACTTGTCTCAACTCGGTTGCACTCTAGCTTGGATTCCGCACTCGCTAGTGTGTTATTATAACAAGGTTAAGGTTTAACCTCATCCTCCACGAGGGACCTACAAGTGGTATCAGAGCCGTGGCTCTTTACCTTGTTAAAAACCGGGTTTTGTTCAAGTTTTGGTGTGTTTGGACAATTGGTTTAGCTCCCGTTTTTAGTGATTTTCTGGGATTTCTTGGCATAAAAACGTGTTCTAAACCAACCGGGAGTGTTTAAAAGCGGGTTGGGTAACTTACAACTTGTTTTTACGAAATTTGGTGATTTCCGGCCAAATTCCGGTGTGTTACGGTGACTGGACTTTTTGGACAAGGTTTGCCATTTTGGGCATATTTTGTTTGAAAATCAAAGTTGGTGAAAAGTTGGGGTCAGAACATCCTTTCTGCCGAAAGTTGGTTCACCAACCAATCACCTTTCTCACCAACCTGTCACCTTTTCGTCAGTTGTGTCAGAAGCGATCGAAGGATATCTTTCGATATCGAACGATCATCTTTCGATCAAGGAAGGCTCGATAGATAATCATCTTTCGACCCATCCTTCGAAGTTGGTAACTTATCCTTCGATACAGGGAATCTTGTTGAAAGATACATTTTCGAAAGATAAAGATCTTTCATTGTGAATCTTTCGTGATCAGTGTTCGAAAGATAAGGATCTTTCATTGTGAATCTTTCGTGATCAGTGTTCGAAAGATAAGGATCTTTCATTGTGAATCTTTCGTGATCTTTATTCGAAAGATAAGGATCTTTCAAATTGTGAATCTTTCGAAGTCTTTGTTCGAAACTCAACAGTGATCTTTCGAACACTGTTGATCCTTCGAACAAGTCTTGATCTTTCGAACAAGTCAGTATCTTTCAATTTGTGTCTGTTTGAACTTTAACAGTTTGTGTTTGTGTAGGTCTTCTATTTATATTTCATCAAAATGAGTTGTACAAGTCCTTGGGACTGGAGCATTGACTCACAATCTAGTCAAGAGCTAACCTCTGCTGCAGCTTGGGCGAAAAGTATGTTTCCACCGCCATCAATCAGTCCAAGTCAATGGGCATTGGTATCCAATCAAAGTCAAAGCATTCAAAACCTTTTGATTAGTGAAAGCGAAACGGGCAGCAACAATCGTCCACCAAAACTGAATCATATGAACGACTTTCCATCATGGAAAAACCGCTTTCACACGTATGTTCAAGGGCAAAGCACCGATCTTTGGACGTGTTTCATCAATGCATTCAATGCTAATCTTGAGGTTGCGGCGTCCACTTCAGAAGGTTATGCTAACATGCTGGAAAATGACAAGAAGGCTTATGAATTGGAGAAAAAGGCCTTTGCTACACTTACACAAGCACTCAACAAAGATATCTATCATCAGTTCTCCTACTGCAAGACCACGAAAACATTGTGGGATGCCTTAGTTGCTAGAGGAGAAGGCAATGCAGCTACTCGAAAGTCTCGTCATGATTTGTTGAAGAAAGAGTTTGAATCGTTTCAATTTTTGAAAACGAAACTCTAAATGATATGACAACACGGTTCTATCATCTGATTAGTGAAATGTGTGCTTATGGGGTTGTATCTACTCAACAAGACATGGTGAATAGGTTTGCTGACGCTTTACCTCCAAAATGGAGTTCTTTTATTGAGTTATTGAAGCATACTGGAACTCTAGACACGGTTAACATCTATGAGTTCATTCAGAAGCTGGAACATAAAAATGATGAAGAAATCAGGAAGGCAAAGCGAGCTCCCGCTCCTCAGAATACAGAAATGTACCTTCCAGGCTTCGATGTTTTGGCAAGATCCGCTGCAGCTCAGCAACCTAAACTGCAAACTGCATTTGTGTCCAACACAAGTTCTCTTCCGTTTCCTCAATCAACTGCTGCTCCGGCTTTTGATCCAAGGTCTTACATTCCCGTCCCAACACAGCCACAAGTACAACCACCACAAAAACAACAGCAGGCTCATTATACAAACAATCCTCAACCTCAAAACCCTAACACAATCCGAGTCGATAATTCAAACCTTTCACATCTCAGCATTGAAGTTGCTAAGGAACATATGGAAATTATCAATACAATGGTCAGTGCTTACTGTGGTTTGGTAGCAGGTCAGCTTGGAAACATCAACATGACCCATGAAGATTATCAACAGATCGACAAGGAAGAAATGGAGTTGATGGACATCAAATGGGCTTTTGCTAGTGCAGTTAGAAGGGCAAAAGATTTCATGGCTCGAACTGGAAGAACTTCGTTGGAAGGAAAGAAAGATACGAAGTATGGGTTTGATATCAACGCCGTTACATGCTTCAATTGTGGTAATAAAGGGCACTTCAAACGAGAGTGCACTCGACCAACAAAACAAGGCAATCACAACCCTTTCAGAAACCAGACGAGTACTACAAATGTGAATGCCCAGCAAGAAAACCGTGAAAGGAGGATGGTGGCAGTTAATAACAATCAGGGCCAGTCTGGAACTTCAAATCCCAATCGGGCGTTGGCTGTTCAAGCTGATGAGGGATGTGACTGGTCAGTGCAGTTTGGTGAAGGTGATCAAGGAGGTGGAACGGCTTGTTATGCAAAGATCATCAAGCATGTTCATAAAGAAGAGTCCTCTGAGAGTGATGACAGTTCTGGTTATTCTGGAAGTTCTGATGAAGAAGGCTCTGTTTCTGGGGATAATCAATCAGAGTCTGATGTGAAAGAGGAAGCAGGTTCTGGTGTTGAGGATTTATTGAATGAAGCTGATGATCTCATATGTCAGAAATCAATTCTGATCAAGAAGGCTGCTACTACATCCAGGGAAATGGAAAAGTTCTTTTCTGAAGACGGATCTTTTTCTTTTCAAACTGCTTTTATGACAAATGTGTCATCCTCTTCGAGTCAGGTAAATTCTGAACCTCCTGCTCCTAGTGTTTGTGAATCATGTGCTGAAATGAAGCTTGAACTAGAAAAGCTTCATAGTCATAATCAGAATTTTGTTATTGAACTTTCCAAATGCAAAGAGGCAAATATGGCTTTAACTCGGAACGAAAAAGATTTTAAATCAGTAATTGAAACATTAAAGAAAAATGTGTCCGAAGTGAACAAAGTAGTTTACCACAAGCAAGTAAGTATAAACGAATACATTAACATTGTGGAAGAAACTAAGAAGCAATTAGCCATAGCCCAATGCGAGCATGATGCGATCAAACAAAAATTGGAGAGTTATTCTAACTCCCAATTTGTGCTTGATCACATCATCGATGTTCAACAACCGAAGGGAAATCAGAAAGGCATAGGGTATAAGAAATGTCCGCCCCCTTTGATGAATAATTATACCAAGATGCCTGATGAGGAGGAAATGCCTCGGTATGAACCCAGTGTGCCACTTGATGTTGAGGAATTTGCTACTGGCCTAGGGTTCAAACCGGACAATTCTTCAAACACATCCTCTAAGCAACAAGAAACTTCATCATTCATGAAGCAAAGTCCTCCAATTATCGAGGACTATGAGACATCGGATGATGAATCAGAAGTGGATGTAAATGATCAGAATAAATCACTTAACAAGATGAAAGGAGTAGTTATTCCACGAGAGAATCACATTCTTTGTGATCCTGATACTCCTGATGTCTCATCTGTTAAGAACCAAGTGATTGATTCTGTCAAAGTTGATAAGACATGTGTGTCTACTGTTAAAAGCAGTAATGTATTGTATACATTGGTTGGAGATAATAAAATCTACTCAGATCACGTTTTCCCAATTAAAAATGTAAATCAATCTTTGATTGACAAAGTCTTTGAAGACAACACAAACAAATTTTTGGGAAAAACACTTCCGGGAATTGTTGTAACACAATGTGATCCAATTCCTAAGGCTGAGATTGGAAAACAATTTAGTAATCAAAAATCTTCAACCACTCAACAACCTAGTGCTTCTAATGGTAAACAACCAGTCAAACGAGCTCAAAAGCATAAAGTCTCTCAGATGAAGTCTGAATCAAAAGGAGCTCGATTTCAAAAGAAAGCAAAAGATGCCAAGTTCGTGTCATCCAAGGGTACTGATAAGATTGAAACTTTTGAGAAAAAATCTAACACTGATTTTGTAAAACAAGTCACAATCTTAAAACGTAACAGTGATAACAATTACACTCAACGCACAAATGGGTGTGATGAAAAGGCTAGTACCTCGGGTTCCACGAGTTCGACATCTTGTGGTCAATCAAGTTCTCCTAAATTTGTTGAAAGGAGAACATGTTTTAAATGTGGAGAAATTGGGCACATCATCAAAAACTGCCCAAATGCTCCAAAGAATAAATTTGTTGAGAAAGCTCCACCTGAAACAGTTCATCCTCAACGTCGGTCAGTTTCACCTAAACATGATAAACGAACTGTAAAAGAACAAGAAACTAAACAACGACGTAAGAACATGAAAACTGTTGAAAAAGCTTTAAAATCTGAGGTTAAAACAGTTCAAAAGGAACCAAGTGTGTCACAACCTGTAAAACCAGAATCTTCAAAAACTGGTAGGCAAAAACGAACTTGGTTACCTAAGGCGGGTGACAATTCAGGGGGAGCAGTTGTTCTTGAAAACCATCAAGAGATTGATATCACGTTTCGTGATGCTAAGGGACGACCCAAGACCACTAAGGCTTGGGTCCCCATTCTCAACTGATGTTTTTAAATGACATGTGCAGGGTGTTCTAGGAGGAACTATTAACAGCCTCTGGATTGTTGATAGTGGAGCATCCAGGCACATGACTGGCGACTTACGGCTCCTATACGACGTGAGAAACATTAGAGGAGGGTATGTTGCTTTTGCGGGAGACAAAGGCGGATTCATCACTGGAGAGGGAAGTATCTCCAATGGTATGGTGTGCTTCGATAAGATCAATTATGTTAAGCAAATTGATCATAATCTTCTCAGTGTGTCGCAAATCTGCGATAAAAAATTCTCTGTGCATTTTGATGATGCCGGCTGCTATGTGCTGAAACCTGGATTCAAAATTCCACAAAAATGGATTCTCTTGTCGGCTCCGAGAGTTAATGATCTCTATATTCTCGACATGAGCCAAGCGATTACAACATCTGCACAAGTCACTTACTTTGTCTCAAAAGCCACGGAAAAGGAGTCTATATCTTGGCACAGAAGAATGGGACACATTCACTTGAGAAAGATGAACCATTTGGTGAAAAGTAATCTTGTGAATGGTGTGCCTGTGAGAAGTTTTCACTTACAAGATATCTGTGTCTCGTGCCAAAAAGGGAAGCAAACAAAGAAGTCTCACCCTTTGAAGAAAATCAACACTGTCAGCATGCCTCTCGAACGTCTTCATATGGATCTTTTTGGACCTATGAAGCACAAGACAACATTCGGAGATGCTTATTGTCTAGTTGTTACTGATGATTATTCTAGATTTTCTTGGGTATCCTTCATGGCACACAAGAGTCAAACTCCTGGCATCCTCAAGGATCTTCTTACAATGTTGGAGAATCTCTATTCGTTGAAAGTGAAGAGGATCCGAAGCGACAATGGAACCGAATTCAAGAATCAAGTTATGGATGAGTTCTGTACTTCTAAAGGCATTCTTCATGAGTACAGTTCTCGTTATACTCCACAACAAAATGGTGTCGCGGAGAGGAAGAATCGGACGATTATAGAAACTGCAAGAACAATGTTAGTAGAGTCAGAACTCCCTATTCAATTCTGGGGGGAGGTTGTATCGGCTGCATGCTACACGTTAAACAGAGTTCTTACAGTAAAGAGACATGGCAAGACTTGCTTCGAACTCCTTCAGAAAAGGAAACCGGATCTTTCTTACCTAGAACCGTTTGGTGCTCCATGTACTATGATTGAGCCTGATGGAAAGTTTGGAGCTAAAGCTATCGAGGGTTTCTTCCTTGGATATGCTACTCCGAATTTTCGTGTTTGGAATCTGGCTACCAAAAAGATTGAGCTTTGGAGTGAAGTGAGGGTTCAAAGGTACACGAGTCCTGTTAGGGCTCCGGGTGATCCGTGGATGTTCGATTATGATGGATTATTTGACTCCTTCAATCTGCCAACCTTTGACGAAGAGTCAGCAGCGGCTAGGATGTTGTTGGAAAGTGACAACGCTGCTGTCTCGCCTTTGGTTAGACCTATTGTTGTTGACCCACAAGCTTCTTCGGCTGTCAACAATATGGTTCAAAATGAGGTTTATGAAGATGCTGCTGATTATAATGATTCTTCTGAAGATGATGAATATCATGATGCAGCTGAAGGATCTTCGGCTCCAGCTGCTCCTGTTCAAGGTGCCTCTGTTGATACACCTCATATGCAGAATGTAGACACTGCTGAAGGGAATGCATCCACCTCTACCCACATTCCTGGTGTGGAGCTGGTTGTTGATCTTAATCTTAACAATTTGGGTATCAATGCACGTGTGTCAGAAAATCCTGAAATGAGGATTCATGATACCCACCCCCAGCAGAATATTATAGGAGATGTCCATCGTGGTGTGCAGACGCGTAATCAGCTGAGAAACAACCGGAATGCTGGTTTGTATTCAACTATAAGAGAATCTGGTCTTCAGAATGACTGGTCCTTCGCGTGTTACGTGTCACAAGAAGAACCAAAATCGTGGAAAGAAGCGTTGAAAGACAGTGCTTGGGTTGAAGCCATGCAGGAAGAATTGCAGCAATTTCAAAAGCTTGGTGTTTGGAAGCTTGTTGAAAAACCTGAGAATTACAAGAAAATTGGCACTCGATGGGTTTTCAAATGCAAGAAAGACGACCGTGGAGTGGTTATTCGGAACAAAGCACGTTTAGTCGTTCAAGGTTTTCGACAGATAGAGGGAATCGACTACAACGAAGTCTATGCACCTGTTGCACGTCTGGAAGCCATTCGGATCTTTCTGGCTTATGCCTCATTCAAAGGATTCAAGGTTTATCAGATGGACGTCAAAAGTGCATTCTTACATGGTGTGGTTGAAGAAGAGGTGTACGTCGAACAGCCTCCAGGTTTTGAAGATCCTATCCATCCCGATCGGGTTTGGTTGCTCAACAAAGCTCTCTATGGTCTTCATCAAGCACCACGAGCTTGGTATGCAACCTTATCTACCTATCTGCTGGAGAACGGTTTTCGAAGAGGTCTTATGGATTGTACTCTCTTCATCAAAGAACAAGATGGAGATCTTCTTCTGGTACAGGTATATGTTGATGATATTATTTTTGGTTCTACTAATGATGTCTTGTGTAGGAATTTCGAGCGCATTATGCAGGATAAATTCGAGATGAGTGCTATGGGGGAAATGACATTCTTCTTGGGCCTACAAGTGCAACAAACTGAGTCTGGGATATTCATCCATCAGACTAAATATGTTGGTGACATCTTAAGCCGGTTCCAGATGTCCGATGCAACGCCCATTGGTACCCCACTGCCACAAAATCACGGAATTACTCCAGACTTGAAGGGTGAAGCTGTTAGCCCTTCATACTATCGCGCAATGATCGGATCTCTTATGTACCTCACAGCATCAAGGCCAGACATAATGTACCCAACGTGCCTGCTTGCCAGATATCAAGTCAACCCGAAGGCCTCACATCTTGCAGCTGTAAAAAGGATTTTCCGTTATTTGAAGGGTTACCCTGACACCGGTCTATGGTACCCTAGGGATAATAACTTTGACTTGATCGCATTCAGTGATTCTGATCATGGCGGATGCAAAATCGACGGCAAATCCACAACGGCTGGATGTCAGTTTTTAGGAAATCGCCTAGTCACATGGCAGTGCAAGAAGCAGACGTGCGTCGCTACATCAACATGCGAAGCTGAATACATTGCTGCCTCAAGTTGTTGCTCCCAAGTTCTTTGGATCCAACAACAATTGCGGGACTACGGTTTTGAATTCCTAACTACTCCTATTTACGTTGATAATTCTGCTGCACTACAGATCACTAGAAATCCTGTGCAGCACTCAAAGACCAAACACATCGAAATCAAATATCACTTCATACGTGATTGCTTCGAGAAAAGGCTAATCGATGTTGTTAAGGTCCACACCGATGACCAACGTGCCGACCTTTTTACCAAAGCTTTTGACAAATCTAGATTTGACTTTTTATTGTTGGTAAACGGCATTAAGGTCAAGCAAGAGTAAACCAACATCGGAAAATCATTTTTTTTGTAAATATCTTTGTGTCTTTTAAATTTATCTTAGTTTATTGATTTTAGGGGGAGTAAATCCAAAAATCGGAAAATCCAAAAACATCGAAAAATTTCAAAAACACAAAAACAATAGAAAAACAAAAATGAGTTTCCTGGCGAGCAAAAGAGAAAATGATAGTACATCAGTGGTCTATCCAAACCTCTTTAAACCTTAAAATGAAAAATGATAAGCAGCTCTATATAAGATGTATCGGTAGGCTCACAATCATTTTAAAGTGTGCAGGGTGATATAAACTTAAATCGACTGAAGATCAGGTGGGAACCATTCATTGGCATATGGTCTTAGTACCGAAATTTCGTTTGATAGATTGCCGAGGTTCTGAGATATTCGGTCTTTATGCTGCTTATCATCTGGGTATCATGGTTGTATCTTTTACCGAAAAATAACGGGGACGCAAGTCTAGATCTTCCATGATACTATACATACGTGTACATATTACATACTGCATTCGACCTCAATAAGTGATAAACAATCACATGTCCAAACAAATAAGTGATAAAATATCACATTTATCCGGGAGTCAAGTTCGTCTCTCTGCTGTACGGAAGTACTGACCTGTTCACGGACTTGCTCCTGTGCCCTCATGCATATGAAAATCAAGTTCCTCATCAATAAGTGATTATATCACATAGGGCTTGTTTTCAAATCAAAATAAGTGAGTATCTCACAGCTTATACGGTCAAACATGATAATCGGTATACTCACCGGTAAGATGAACTCTCGTGCATACCTTGATACGGGAATGTGTCGTGATGTGGATGAACACTGGTCGGTAAGTATAAATCATACCTTAACGTATCACCTCGCCATGATTACATCTGATAAGTTGAGCTTAAGTGGACAACAATACCGATAATTGTTATAGGATGCTTATTTTAATGTTAACTAACCGAACAACAAGAGTGTTTTGACATGACCGTACACTGATATGATTCTCTTACCCTCGAAACTCGCAAAAAGAATGTCTGTATATATTTATTTACTGCTTAACTTTTATTGTTTTATTTTAAACAGTTTCGTCGTTTGGTGCATATCAGCACGACATTAGCGGTGATGTCGTTTGATAACACTCAAAGGATATTAAAATTGTTGTCTTTCGAAATATTAAAACACACCTAAAATCTGTTTTAATATAAACTTTGTAAAAGCCAAAAAGATTTTATTTCTACTTTATTTTCGATCGTACGATGTTGGAGCTCGAGTCTTCGTTACCTGAAACCTGAACGAGAACCGAATTGGCTAAATCTTCATAAACGGTCGAAATTTGCAAGTTTTGAAAGTTAAATCTAAAATTGAGAAATTTATTAAACTTTCAAACTGTCGGACGGTGTTTGATTGTGACATGGTCATTCGTGTGTCATTTGTTTATGCTAACAATTCCAAGCAGTTGTTCTCATTACGCGTTTAGATTTCTTGCATGTGCAGATTCTAAAGGCTAGGAGAACATGGTCGATGACAAGCTTCGGAATGAAGACACGACATGAAGGCACTCAAAAGATGAAGATGATCGAGTTGCCGCAGGCCATCATCAACACCACAAGGATCTCAAGCTTTGAAGATCAAGTCATTCACGAGTATAACTCAAGGGGGAGCTTATGTTAAGGGGGAGTTTGTCAACACACTTCCTACATGATACGGGTAGTTTGTTGATACACTTTCTGCTTTCAAGAATTGAAGACCTTGAAGAACCTCCGACTTTGATGACTCGAAAGGACATCCGAGACTTGAAGACACGAAGATCAAAGATGATCAAGATCGAGACAAAGCTACAGCCAAGGGGGAGTTTGTTGGTGCACTTGTGTCTGTACTTTGTCTGTATTCGGTCTCGATGTAAAACGATGTCTATGTTAGTCTTGTAAGTTTGACCAAGTCAACTATCCTCCTAGTTTGACTTGGCCAAACAGTTAGTTTATGAATGTAACATGTCTGGCTCGTAGGATGACTCATCGAAGGATAGTGAGATCCTTCGATGAGATCGAAAGTTGAACCTTCGATGGATGGACCTCGATAGATCAACCTTCGAGGTCACTGTGAATCATTCGATGGAAGTCTGATCGAAAGCTGATCTTTCGATCAGTATTCCTGATCCTTCGACATGTTTAACATCGATAGATGATCCTTCGTGACATCTATCGGATCCTTCGGTCAGACCTGCTGTGTTTGGGTATATATACCCATGCAGTGTGTTCTTTTCAGTTAAGACTTGGAGAGACATATGCACACAGACAGAAAGATAGACTCGAGAGATAGAGAGAGTTTTCTGTCAAGAACACACACACACATTAGAGAGTTTGCAATACTGATTTGTAAACATTGTGCTTGTAACCGGAACCTTCATTCGCATTAATACAAGTGGTGTTAATTGGTGAACCTTGTGTGTTTTGTGTTTATACTTGTCTCAACTCGGTTGCACTCTAGCTTGGATTCCGCACTCGCTAGTGTGTTATTATAACAAGGTTAAGGTTTAACCTCATCCTCCACGAGGGACCTACACATAAAACGTGGAGAAACGTGTAAAGCTATTCTAGAGGTGCTTCTCATTCTTAAAGGGTATTACTTTAGCTGCCTTTTGATAGATTTTGAAGGCTAGAAACGAGAAAGAATTCAACAACAAAGTTTGTCTGATGCTAGAACGGTAGAAGATATAAAAGAATACTTTTTTCCTTTGGATTAAATGTAGGTCAAAATTTCATGTAATAAACTGTGAGCGATGGCGTAATTTTAATATGTTTGATGTAGTGGCGTAACCCTTCTTTTATTTAGGTGCCGATCATTTTAACTGCCTTTTGGCAGATCTTGAAAGCTAGAAACGAGAAAGAACTCAATAACAAAAGTTTGTCTTATGCTAAATGGTAGAAGATATAAAATAAAACTTTTTTTCTCTTTGGATTAAAAGTAGGTCAAAAATTCCATGTAATAAATTGGGAGCGATGACATAATTTTAATATGTGTGATGTAATGTCATAACGCTTCTTTGGTTTAGGTGTTATAACTCCTTATTGGCCCGATTTTCATATTTATATAAACGTTTTGCCATTAAAACAATATATATACGCACAACTTCCTAAAAATACAAATATATATGATTTCTAATACGGTAATACCCTTTTGTATGATTGCCCTATATGTACACACAAAGATTGAGACAGCCGATCTTGACCTTTCATTTTCTTTTCCAATCATAGAAAATTATGGTTAAATGACTAATGATTTTTTTTTTCTCATCCATTCTAATGGTACGATAGATAACTTTACATAATTTTAAGAGTTCAAGTAATTAAAATTTTTAAAATGCATGGTACAACTTTTTAAAACATATAGTTAACTATAATATCAACTACCTCACAGTTTTTAAATAATCGAGTGGCGGTATCAGTGAGTATCGCGCATGCACCCCTTTTATCTAAAATGATAATTAAATACACAATTGTAAGGTGTTTAAAAAGGTTCACATTATCAAACATAAATATTTTGTATGAAGTTTTAATAAATCAAAACATGTGTTCAACTATATATTACATCCACAGATTATTTCATATATATGAAATTTCCATAACTTAATATGAAAGCTTAATGAAAACAAATTTCTAAGAACTTGTTTTTGTCACATAATATAAAGGGCCGACTAATCATATGCTACTCAAACAGTCGTTCGACAAAAAACTCAAACGGTCGTTTAGAAGTGATGGGGTGGGTTGGGCTATGACACAAACCCCTTACTTTCAAACAGTTGTTCGACGAATCATCAAACAACCGGTTTAAAGTAAAAACAGAGGACAATGACACAAGTCTTAAACTTCAAATGGTCGTTTAAAAACGGTGTGGATTAGATTGTTAGTGGCGTATGTATAGCATACCCTATTTTATATCAAGTACCATATTCATATATTTTTTTATCTATAATTAAATAACTGGTGATAAAAATAGGATTTGAGGGTTTAGCTTATATTTATAAACAATATTGGATAGTTTTAGTTAAAAAGTAACTAGAAAAATGGGAAGGACTAAACAAGTTAACATAGTTCATTGGTATAAATGATCAAAAATATCCTAAAACATGTGATAAGGTATACAAAGCTGTGCAACACAACAAAAAAGGAAATGTCTCTTCCTTCTCACTTGATTATGATAATTTTCTTTAAATGCCAACTACAAGAAAAATATTTGCATATATAATTATATAGTCTCTCCCTTTCCCTCTCCTTCTCCCTCCCCCTCTCTCACACACACACAAACACACACCTCTTAGATCTCTCTCAAAGCATAATTGTAAAGCCAGAAGGAAGAATTACTTGTGAACAAATATGTTGAGTCAACTCATGAAAGCAAGCTAGATCTAGCTTGGCAGGTCATGACTTGCACTGGAATGGCCTTCTTCCCAACCAATTTCATGCTACAAGCTTCTCATGAAGATGACCATCAAACCCCTTATTTTCTTTCTCCAATTCTCCAACCTTGCAGCAATACTCAGGACTTTAATGGTAAGATATTCTCTCTATAGATCTATGAAGTTTTATAACTACTAATGCTATGATACCATATGAATTAAGAAAGCCATAAGAAGAATCTTGATTCTCATGCATTTGTTTAGTTGTACTGTACAATTGTTGATGCATAAGTGGGTCAATGTTCTGATGCCACCATATAAAAAGTTGACTCTTTTTAACTTGGAATTCTGATCACCACCACTAGTGGTCTGTGCTTCAAAATTCTTGATCCTTTTCCATTTTGTTACCAAGCAAAAAAAAAAAAAAAAAAAAAGCTTCAACCTGATCCATACATGAGTTGTACAGTACAACTTAATGATGCACTAGGGCAAAAATGTTTCTAATGACACCCCCCAAATGGGTCTTTGACAAAGTTCAGAACTTCACCTTTCATAGTTTCACCATCTTGATATATTAGTGCATGATACTGATTGAACTTGATGCATGATTGAAATGTACGGTACAACTAAATGATGCACTAGGGCACAAAATTTTCATTATCACCATACAAATGTGTTTTTAATACTTTCCATTCTTGAGTTGTACAGTACAACTCAAAGAAGTGTTTTAGGGCACAAAATGTTCCCAAAAATGTCACCACACATGGGTTATCAACAAAGTTGAATTTTTTTTTTTTATATATATAACCAACCATCTGGATCAATATATGCAGGATCAGTTGCCTCATTCTTAGACAAAAGATCAATGCCGTATGCCGCGGATGTTTGCGATCAAGAAACCAACAATGGTGATGATGAAGGATCGGATGATGGATTGATTGGTGGAGAGAAAAAGAAAAGATTAAACATGGAACAAGTGAAGACACTTGAAAGAAACTTTGCTTTAGGGAATAAGCTTGATCCAGAGAGGAAAATGCAGCTTGCAAAGGCACTTGGGCTGCAACCAAGACAGGTTGCCATTTGGTTTCAAAATAGAAGGGCAAGATGGAAAACCAAGCAATTGGAAAAGGATTATGATGTGCTCAAGAAGCAGTTTGAAGCTATCAAAGCTCAAAATGATTCCCTTCTATCTCAAAATCACAAACTTCATGCCGAGGTAATCGCGTAATTAACTCAATTCATATTTGAATGTTTATGTGTGATTTTGTGTCTTTTAGAAACCGTATGTAAAATTTGTGTTATCATATCCTCACATGTTAGTTAGAGAACGCTAAATATTGAAAGAACCGTGAGAACGAATGAGAAAACCAATCAAAATCAATTTTTTTAACAATATAATTAAAATACAACACTAAAAAAAGAATTTACTCTATAAATAATTCATCTCTCCTACCAAAATCACTCTTAATAAGTTTTTTACGCATGTGTAAATACAACAAATTACACATGTGTAAATGACAAACTTACACATGTGTAAATTTTCTTTATTTACGAATACATGTAAATTTAAACGTGTAAATTTAATTTCTAATATTGTATTCGAATATTAATGATAAACGTAAAAGAATTTTTGAATTTGAATTATTTTTGTATGTTAATTAGAATCCAAAGCAAAAAAAAATATATGTCAGTTTTCGAATCCATCTTCTTTAGAAAAGCTGAGTCGACCCTGAACATAACCATGAAAATCTTGAAGTCGTTAAATTAAGCTCGTACTTGAGTTAGGAACTCAAGTACGAGCGCAATAGTCAATTCTATTTATTATTTTGTGACATATTTACACACTTAAAATGTAGAATTATAAAATTGTTATGTAAATCAAATTAAAATATTCACACTCAAACAAAATTTATAAAGTACAATTGCTTAATCATAAAGGTCTTGTTAGATCTCCAAATTTTTCTATGTCACACTTTTAGGTGTGGACTTTCGCAAGCCATGGACATTTTTTTTATTTTTTTATTAATTTTGAACATTTATGGGTAGTAAATTTTATTATTTCCTAATAATTATGGACTTGAAATACAGTTACGCACTTTTTAGTACGATCATTATTTTATTATTTACGCGTCTGCATAACGCGAAGATTGCACGTATTTCTTGACTTTTCATCCCTTGAAATGCTTGTGGATCTGTCAGCTTTGTCTGTGCGGTTTAGGTTTGTTATGCAGGTGTGTTTATTAAAGTGAAAGTGTCTTCTCTAATCTTGTGGTATGATAGTACTATTTGAGTGTTCTTTTAGGAATAGAGTTGTAGTCTTTTGGTCGCTATTTTAGTAACTAAATCGGACTGGCCGGTTGGACTGGAAAGCCTACACTGCCGATCGGATTAAGTATTTGAGTTTATGATCTTGAACAATATATTTATTGTTTCTTTTCAAAATGTTATAGACTATATTTTGTTAACATTACGAATACGCACACACTAAGAAATTAGATTTTAAATTATTTATGATATTATCTGGTTTTTGAAACTAAGTTGGTCCGTCTAACTGGTAAACCAATAAAGCGGGAGCGGTCCGATTATGAAAAGACTACCAATGGTTCCCTCTAGAAAGTCATGTTTCCTAAGACCACCCGTAGTGGAACGTGGTTTTTAAAAAAAATTGAAAAAAAACGCCTAAAAACGCTCCCAACCCATTACATGGGGCGTTTTGGGGCATTATTTTTGAAAAATGTTTTGTTTAGCGTTTTTAAAACAACGCTCAAGATCCGGCCAACCATGTTGACTAGCCAATGGGTTTGGGGCACTTGTAGTTTCCTTTTTTTTTTGAATCTCAAAAATAATTGTTTAATAATTGGAAGAGACATTATTTGGGCATTATTCCCACTACGCCACTTTTGCAATAACGCCTCATGCTGACTGGACTGCCACTTTGCCACGTGTCGAATAATGCCCTATGATGGGGGCATTATTTTTCTAAACCACTACACATGATCTAAGGGTTTTCTTTGATAATATTTAACATTTATATTTTCCACACTTGTGACAATCATGAAAGCTTGCTAAAAAAACAAACAATTTTTTTTGTACACTCAATACTATTATTAAAATACAACATTAAGAGAAGAATTTACTCACCAACTAATTCATCACTTCTCTTTAAATTACTCTTAACATTTTTTTACACGTATGTAAATAGTAAAAGCTTACACATGTGTAGTTTTTTTTTTTTTTATTTACGAATGTATGTAAATTTAAACGTGTAATCTTTTTAATAGTTGTAGCGTAAAAAATAGATTTTGATTGGTTTGACCTAGTAATTACGGTCTCACGAAATATATGAATTCTCATTTGAACCTCACCCAATATGTACACATTATTATAGCAACATTTTTTTGTTAATTTACACAATCTACCTTCGGTGAGTACACAATTTAAACATAAATATAGCGACAAATTAAATCCATCCGTCACAAAAATAACATGTTCCTGTTGTGAATTTACTCAAAATGATTGCAAAGTTACAGATAATGGCACTCAAGAACAAGGAACCAACCGAATCAATCAACCTCAACATCAAAGAAACAGAAGGATCTTGCAGCAACAAAAGTGAAAACA
Organism: Helianthus annuus; assembly: GCF_002127325.2. Lineage (NCBI taxonomy): Eukaryota > Viridiplantae > Streptophyta > Magnoliopsida > Asterales > Asteraceae > Helianthus > Helianthus annuus. Next base: position 192,324,608 of record NC_035449.2, on the reverse strand, counting down.
GTTCTGAGATCAAACTAAACATTTCAAAAATACCGGTACCAGATAGCCCGATATCGTCACAACATCATCACCACCATCATCAGATCTTCCACAACTCATCATCACGGCCCGAATATGATCATCATCATAATCATCCTCATGCCCTTAAACTTGATCAACCGGTTAACAATAAAGACGAAAGCTTGTGCAATATGTTTGTTGGCATGGAAGATCACTCAGGGTTTTGGCCATGGTTAGAACAACAACCACAATTCAACTGAATGGACAAGAAAAACTGGTTTGGACTATTAAAATTCTTGTTAATTGGGATTTGCATGTTCTTTATGTTTAAATTCTTGTTTTCAGTACTTGAATTAAGTATGTATAAATTATAAGAAGAAAAAGAGAGTATTCTTTACTTAAGTTTTTAAATTCCAGATTTGATTATCTTAATTATCTATTTAGGGAATTAATTAAAAATCTGCATGGTGCTTGCATGTTATTTAAGAGAAAGGTTTTCTTATAAACACCGAACTAGTAAGATTCTAGACAGATTAATGTACAAGAGCATCAAGTGTTACCAGTGGCGAAGTTTGAAAATTTTCATCGGAGGGTCGGAAGTCACCGAACCTAAAAATTCTATATAAATAATCGGTTTTTTTAATAAAACTAGGGGGTCAAAAACGTATATATACTGTTACAATATATACAACCAGTGGCATATCGAGCCACAATTTTCAAACTAAACCAAACTTCTGACACCTGACAGATATCTAATTGATTTATAAGATATATTTGATTTCGGAATCTTGACATGAAAAGAAAAAATAAAAAAAAAAACTTTGAAGTTAAATTTATATATACATCGACATGTAAATTATTACCAGAAGTTTTTAACTAAAAGTTTCTTAATAAAATTCTTTTAGATTCCTCCACCCCCTTACTTTTCATACTTATAAAAATATCACATTAAAACTTGTCATAATTCCTTGTATAAATTATTATTTTTAAAATGTTTTTTTTAAGTTCATAAATACTTGCCATCAAAGATTCAAAGATTGTTTAATAAATAATAGAAAACGCAATATATACCGCAGAAAAAAACGTCTTTTTACACATAATAACAATTTATACTATAGATATTTATATAATGTATATATGTGTGGGCCTTCGGGGGGCAAAAGTGAAATTTCACTAATTTTAACGTCATTTTACTGATTTCGTGAAAATAACGTTAAAAGCGGCGGATGACTAATCATGCATCATGTGGTGGCGTTGATAGCCGAAAGACAAGGAGTACATGTATAAATCGGTCTTTGTCCCAGTTGCCGAGTGTTATGTGCCTCATGTCCAAGGCTTGATACAAAACTACTATCGAGTCGGGGGTCTCATTGGAAGCAGTCTCTCTACTCCTACTTGGTAGAGGTAATAAATCTTACTATCCTCAGATCATGCCTCAGCTTTGCTATTGGTGAGATTGACTGAGTATGATGATGATGACTATAGATATTTAGGGTATAAGAAGTGGTTAAACAGTTTAAAGTGGCAAACCAAAAAACCGACCAATCAGAGCGTGCCATGTCAATTAGGCAAAAGTGTTTAAACTTTGCTGAAAATTGTTGGCATTGGTTTAAACACTTGCTGAGTGGCAAACTTTATTTTTATTTTATGTTTTTTTTATATTTAAGATAAAATGGAAAAAAAACATAAACTTTTTAAAAATAAAAATAAACCATTACATTTTAATTAAAAATTAAAAATAAAGCATTACATCTTAAATAAAAATAAAACATTACATTTTTAATAAAATCTAACTTAAAAAAAAAAACTAAAAATCACAAGGCCATCCATATTTTTTTGCGATCTCCCGTTTTCTAGCGAGTGCGACTTCCAACATCTTCGGGTGAAGGTCGTCGGTAGGCCGATTATACCACTCAAAGTCCTTCTCGTACATTGTTTGTCGCAACGCCTCTCGTTGCTCATCCGCCAAGGTCAAATATTTTTCTTCTCGTACACGTTTAATTTCCATTATCTCTTTTTTCATGGCCTTGTACTCTTCGAATTTGCTTGTTATATCTCTTGGATCTTCGTTTTTTGAAGACGGCCCTTTGTCCTTTTTCTCCTTTCTCGTTTGTCGTCTTGGTGGTGGTGGTGAAGGATCCTCGTTTATGTCGGGAATAGTGAAACCGCTTGAGATTTCGACATTCGGTGATCCTCGGGCATAATTTCCCGAATCCGAAGACTTTCTTTTTAGACCCGAACCGGAGCTTTCTTCATTCAACAAAGGTACCGGCGACCACTTTTGACTTGTTCTAACAACCTCCCAAGCCGCAACATGAGCGAACTCAATATTTTCTTTGCTTTTGTAATCCTTTAACGCTTGTTTCATTACATATGCGTCGTCACTCCCGCTAGGACGTAAACGATCCTATATTTCGTATAAAAAAATTACCGCTTGATAAAAAAAAATAAACCGTATAAAAAAAATAAACCATATAAAAAAATAAACCGTATATTTCGTATAAAAAAATAAACCGTATAAAAAAATAAACCGTATAAAAAAATAAACCGTATAAAAAAATTACCGCTTGATGATATAGACCGTTGAATGTGTTAATTTTTGTTTGCATCGTCACCCATTTTAATCGAACTTGGTGGTGGGTTCGATTACTTCCGCCGACCGTTTCGTTAAAGTGGTTTAGAACTTTCTTCCAAAAGCTATCCTTCTTTTGTTGATTGCCTTTCCTTTTATTCAAAGTGCAATGAACAAAAGCCTTTGCCAACGCCTCTTCTTGTCTAGGCGACCAATTTTCCCGTTTGGCTTTTGCTTTTTTTTCCGGTTCATCCGCAACATCTTCATCATCCGCAACATCTTCATCAATATCATCTAACTCATGTTCTTGTGTTTCCGGCACGAACTCCTCATCGGCGTCATCTTGTTCGTCTTGGGTTGGTGATTGTGACATTGGGTTTTGAAAAGCAAACGGGTCAAAAGCATTTTGCGCTTCTTGGGAGTAATCATAATAACCGGCTTGAGTCATCCTCGGACCGTATTGCATCCAATTTTGGGTGGGTTGGGTATCATAACCGAAAGGTTGATGCATGGGTTGGTTAAAATAAAATGGAGGTTGGGTGTGACTCGCAAACCCAAGTTGCGGATTAAACGGGACACTACTACCACCCGAACCACGTTTATCTTGAGGCCTCGACTTTGAACCGGACCCTACCATTTTCTTCTTGCCTTCACCCTTCTTTGAGCCTTCCATATTTTTTAAAGTGTAGAATAGATTGAGAGAGTATAGAGAGAAAGGTGTATTTTTTTAAAATGTGTGAGTGGTATTTATATAGGGTGAAAAAAAATTTAAAAAACAATTTTTTTTTACATCAAACGGTAATATTACCGTTGTAGGGGTAATAAATATGGCAACAATCATCTTTCTCGAATCGGTAACCCATCACCGCGATCAATGTTTTGCCGCGACCTATGTTGGTCGGCGGCGGTGTTTGCCGCGCGGCAAACTTCTTTGCCGCTGGGTTGCCGCACCCACACCGTATCCCCTTATATCTATATCTATACTTATCTATACTTACTATGTAAAAAAAATATTGAAGACATGTGTTATTTATTGAAGCTATCTATTTTTTTTTCCTTGTCTTTTTACCATTTAATTATAAATACTTATTTTTATAATTAAAGATATTCATTATACATAGATATTAATAAATAATAAAGATTAATTATGAATACGTCTTTTAAAAATCCGTGCATTGCACGGTTTGAATAAACACGTCACGGCTTGAATACTTATAATTTAATCAGTCAACACACACAGTCGTCAATAAATGTTTTATTTTTGAAAAAATAAACGTTGTTGTACTATATCCTTTTTATAACATTTTACTTTGTTTTTTTATAATTATTAGGTTAGAAACTTGTGTATTACACGTGATTGAATCAATGAAATATTAAATAGTCATTAATAAGTAGAAAAATAAAAGAAATAGTTAAAAAATAAATATATTAAACTTAGTATATATATATATATAATTATTATTTATTAACATGTGTAATACACGGAGTTCTAACCTAATAATAATAATAATAATAATAATATAGTAAAAGGAACTTAAAATAAATGCATTAATTCAGAATAATTAGCAAGGTCACAAATTCCACCGCGATCTATGGTTTGTGTGTGAAAATGATGGAGGGGTGGGGTAACGATGCTCATATTTCAATAGAGGGAGAAGACAAGGTAGAAGAAAACAATGTGGAGTTGGAAATGGTCACTTTTGCAAATGACGTTTTTGACATGAAATATGGGACACTGCCTTTTTTTCTTATTTTCTTATGTACACCCATTTCTCTTTAAAGTGTCCCTAGAACCACTTTATTTTCTTTTCTATGTACTCTCATTTTTATAGTGTCCCTTAAACCACTTAATGGTTTATAAAAGGTTAATAGGATAACATTTCAAGTTAGATTAACGTCGAAAGATTAATAATATGTCCTTACAATCAACATTACCTTACCACTAAAGCATCATAGATGCTTTTAGATTATATATAGCCCTCATGACACAACAAAGCTGATTTAGGTACTTATACGAAGCTGATCCATGAGATTACATATCATACTTGAAGCAACTAGATATGCACAAATAGGTTACAAAATGGCACAGCTTAAAACGAGTATAACTTTTGTTCTATTTAGAGTTACGAGACCCCAAAATAAAAGGACAAAATGTCTCGACAGGCAAGTCATGTTAAGAATGCCATAGACTATTTGTCCCATCTGTCAGACCCGAATTCTATCATCTGTAGCTTCATTTTCGAACTCACTTGTTTATCCCTAATTTTAGCAATTATGTGGTATTTCTATTTTTGGTAAAAAAACATGAATCTTTGATTTGAGACAATTTCTCATTTATTTAGGAATTCAACTCGAATATTATTCAGTCAACTTTAGTTTTCTAAAAGTTCGCTTGACCTATTTACACTACTAAACAAAAGAGTTGCCCCGAAGACCAACTACCGACAAAACCATTTTGTTGGTAACTATCGACGAAAAACCAAAAAAAAAATAAATATTTTTAAAAGTAGCACTATAATTTAAAATGCCACTGGTTTTGTGGGAAAGCTTTACCGACGTAAAATCCTTCCCTAATCCGTCGATAATATTGGATTAGAGTTCTGAGAAGATTCTCACCCATTTTCCAAACGATCGTTGATGTGGACGAGGATTTCGCTAGCAATTCACCATTATTATTATGGAATAAGACTTTCGAATAATAAGCACCTAGGATTTTCAATGTTTGCCGAACTAGGTACCATTACCTTGGAAATCTGTCAATATTATTGTTGTCTATAAATAACATGATAATCCAATCCTCAATAGCAACCCAACCTTAATCATACTATAACTGATAATATTTGTTCGTTTGCGTTATCCTTTCAGTTTACCAGCCAAACTTATTTAGAAAAAATCTCCATCGCCATACAACAAAACACCTCTACCTTCAGAGAAAATATCCATCACGGGAACCACCACCAGTAAACAACAAACTGCCTCCAACTTTAGATAAGCGTGGAATCACGCTTCTATTCAAATTATCGCAACTCGTCAACCTATGTAGCACTCGTCGACAATCTCGAATCACATACCAAGTGTGACGGTTTGTTTACTAATTATGTTTCTTTATTTTTGTGATTTCTCTATTTGAGTTCTAGGTTATATGCATACCAAGTGTTCATCAAAATGTCACAGAGAAGTAAATATGTGTTTTGTGTCTTATATTTGTTTGGGGATTACTTTTAAGTGTTGTAAATTACTTCAAATCATCATGATTTTGTTCAAAATGCCCAAACTTGCTTTTTTTTTTCTCAAAACTTAGGCACATATTACAACTTTCATTAATCAACATGTTAAGTTTTATGATTTGTGATGCAACCTGCTATTACAAAATTCATTAATCAACATGTTAAGTTTTTATGATTTGTGTTGCAACTTGCTATTAAGGACTTTACAATCAATGTTGATTGGTGTTTGTTGTAAAACAATTCAGGGTGTGGTACTAATGTTTAGGGGCAGGTACAATTGTATCTTTATTATAATTGTGTTCATTATTTTTTATATAACTGATTTATTATACTGTCGACAATAAACTAATCATTTGTCATTGCTTTGGAGTTTGCCGCCATAGAAACAAAGTTAGAGGAGATGTGGAATGAGAATGATGTTGAACGGACGTGGCGCAAGGCTGAACGGGACTTTGTACGACACTTCAAAGCGCAAATTAATAAAATGAGTGTTAAACGACAATAAGACACATGATGACTCGAGACCTAGCACCACCCTTGAGAAACCCCCTCCACATGACGACGTGTCATTTTTGTTGTCATTTTCAACTAAATCACTAACTCAGTTAAAATGTATCAGTTAACTCAATGAAGATATTGGCAATTTCGTTAACTTAGGGATGATTTTGGCAATTTACCCAATTACTCTTCTGTTTTTTATTTTATTTTTTATCTTTAAACAAAAAACAATAAAAATAATTATAAATATAATATATACATATACACACATTTATATATATATATATATATATATATATATACACACCCATTTTTTATTTTCTTTTATAGCTTTAAATAAAAAATAATTATAAATTAATAATGTCTGATAAGACGGGAGATACGGGTGGTACTAATGTTTAGTAAGACGAATCGACGAGGGGAGATGAGGTACGAGTGCCGAGATAAACGAAGTGGTTGTGGCGGCGGTGGAGGCGGGAAAAAGAAGGATAAAAGAGAGAGCGGGTGTGTGTATAAAATTATAAATGTGTGTATATGTATATAGGGTAGGGATAGTGTACAAGGTGCCTCAAGTATGAGAAGTGTAAGAAGTGTTTTAAACTTTGATCTAATGGCTGAGATCAATAGGGACCAAATGATAAATTGTGTTTTAATTATATAGACTGGTTTGGAAATTGTAGGGGTAATAGTGTCTTTGTATATGTTTCAAATTAGGTAACCTCTCATAAATTCTAGTGATTCACTCCTAAATTCTAGCGATTCAAATTTAACTGCTAAATTCTATCGATCCGAAATTCTAAAAATACATAAATATGTAACTGGTACAAGAAATGTATAACACTATACATCCATCATATAACACTATACATCAATCATATAACACTATATAACACCATAGAACACTATGTAACACCATATAACACTATGTAACACTATATAACAATATATAACACTATACATCCATCATAGACATGCTACCAGAAAAATATAACACTATATAACACTATGCATCCATCATATAACACTATATAAACCAAAGAACACTATATAACACCATATAACACCATGTAACACTATATAAAAATATATAACACTATACAGTTCTGAATGGTGGTTGCACTACAGAATTAATAATTGATGGTGTTATGTAGTGTTTTTTGGTGGTTGCACTACAGAATTAAATTATATGACACTACAGAATTATATAACACTATATAAAAATATATAACAGTATACAGTTCTGAATGGTGGTTGCACTATAGAATTATATAACACTACAGAATTAATAACCAGTGAACAAGATGACACTAATTCGTAGATTAATTCTTAAATTCGAATTCCTATAATAAAGGGTGACGGTTATTTTGGGCAGTTATCTTTTAATCAATTAATTGAAAGAAATAGAAAATTACTAATTCACCCTTTTGAATTAATTTAGATATAGGACACTTATTTCTCACCCTTCTCACAATATTAGATTATTCTTAATTTATTAATTTTTATTTAAAGGTAAAAAGGAAAATTAAAAAATAGATATGTATCTATAAATGTGTGTGTGTATATATATATATATATATAGGTTTCGGTTCAAATGAAAACCACCACGAGTTGTGAGAACTGTGAGAACTTTTTGATCCCGCGCGAGTTGGGCTAATTTTTTTTGCACAAACGTAAACGAAAACATTATAAACACATCTGTAAAAAAAGTAAAAAAAAAAATTGTCGAGGCGTTAGTTTTGACTGATGCAAGTTTTTTTTTTACGCGCGGGTGTAAAATTTTACTATTGATAACTATTTTTTTATCAGGACGTAAAAAAGACTTGCAGCGGTCAAAACTAACGACCCGACAATTTTTTTTACTTTTTTACAGATGTATTTATAATGATTTCATCTACGTTTGCGCAAAAAAATATTTGGCCAACTTGCGCGGGATCAAAAAGTTCTCACGGTTCTCACAACTCGTAGTGGTTCTCATTTTAACTCATCCCTATATATATATATATATATATATATATATGGTGGGGTTCTAGAGTGAACACTAGTGTATTTGCGAACTGAGTGAACAAATCCTGACCATTGATCTACACGCGTGTATGGCCAGGATCTCATCATCAAATCATAAAATACATTAGTGTATTTCAAAATCAAATACTGGCCATTGATCTACACACGTGTATGGCTAGGATTAGTTCACTCAGTTCGCAAGCTACTCTAGTGTTCACTCTTGAACCTAATCCTATATATATTATACTTAAAAATTCTTATTTTGGATTTAACATGCAAAAGTGCCCAAACCTCGCGTACGGATCTTGGCATTACTCTTTATTTAAAATTGGTTGTGTGTTTGGGTGGGCAGGGGAAAATACGTTTGTGTGGACCTTACAAGAGTGTCCCTTCTTGTTGGGTTCAGGGACAATAGGTTTGTTGAAGGCCAAACTGTGTTAAAGGAGGAATCATACAAAGTTATATTTGAGAAAGCTTCTTTAGAGAATCAATACGTATTTATCTTTTTACTTTTGTTACATTTGATTTCCTAGCTTCAAAAGCTATGAAATTTGTGGACCGTATTGAGTGGGTCATGCATACTAATATTTTAACACCTTTAGCATCAAATGCATTAAGAAATGGGTTGAACCGGACTATATGCAATCCTGAAGGTTGGTGTGCGTACCATTTTAGAATGGATGTTTGTATTTATATGTTAAAGGATTTTATAGATTTATGATATATTCGAGATGTCATGTATGTAAAATGGAAAAAAAAAATATTTCTACAAGATACTTGATGAAGGAAGTGATTTAATTTTCCTAAGATAAAAAAGAAAGTATTTAGTTTCAAGTTTTATAAAAAGTAGATATTCAAGATCAACTTGATTTGATACAAAGTCTGCTTAGGCTATAGGGTGTGGTCATGACCCTCATGACCACCATGACCCTCCACATAGGCATCACATCATCCATCTTTAATCCATTATTCAAAACCACTACCCTAAGGGTGTGGTCATGAACCAAACCACTATCCCCTTTATTTTTGTTAATTTGTTTTTGTCTTAAAATTATCAAATGGGAGGGTCATGATAAACGTGGTTTAATCCATGGGAACCACCGTCAATCAAGAAGAGGGATGGTATACCATTTAATTAATGATCCTATGTGGAGATAATGTTCCAATCCATGACCCCCACACCCATAGCCTTAGAAGTTAATGATTCGCTTTTTTAGCCGTAAATTTCTTTTTAATCTCACTCGTTTGTGTCAAATGTGTTATTGGCTTGTATTTCTAACTTAACACTATACATTATATTTTGCAGTACAACATTCATAATTATTTACACAATGGTATTTATAATTAAGGGTGGAGATACAATAGGAAGTTTATTTGGCTAAGAAGGCTAGGAAGTGATCTTGACCATCCATTTAGTTAATCAAAGGCTAAGATTAAATGATGGAAATTAAAGGGAAGAAAAGAGGCGCATGGGTTTGTTTAGGGTCATTCTAGTCAATCCAAGACAATAGTTTCTCTCTCCTCCAATTCCCCCCATTTTTCAAACGTTAATAACTCTTTCATACGACATTATTTTTTAATAAAAATTGCACCAAAAAAACGAGCGTTTTTTTATCTTTAAAACGAGTATACTATTGCTATATTTTCGAAATTTTTTTTTGAAAACCCAGTTGCGTAAAACGCAATGAAAAAACCCAGTTGCGTAAAACGCAATAGAAAAAAAACCCCTAAAAAATGGCATTTTTCTAAAACGCAATGCACAAAAAACACAAAGAAATGTCTTATTTGTAAAACGCAATGGCCAGAAAACACAAAGAAATGTGTTATTTCTAAAACGCAATAGCCTAAAAACACAAAGAAAGTGTACTTTCTAAAACGCAATGGACTGAAAACACATAAAAATGTGTTTTACCTAAAACGCAATGCACCAAAAACACAAAAGAAATGTCTTATTTCTAAAACGCAATGGCCAGAAAACACTTAAAAATGTCTTTTTTCTAAAACGCAATGGACTGAAAACACATAAAAATGTGTTTTACTTAAAACGCAATGGCCAAAAAACACTTCAAAAGTGTGTTTTCTAAAACGCAATAGCCAAAAAACACATAAAAATGTTTTATTTATAAAATGCAATAGCCTAGAAACAAAAAAGAAAGTGTTTTTTTCTAAAACGCAATGGACTAAAAACACATAAAAATATGTTTTATCTAAAATGTAATGAACTAAAAACACTTAAAAATGTGTTTTACTAAAACGCATTGGACCAAAAAACACATAAAAATGTGTTTCCTAAAACGCAATAGATAAAAAACACAAAAAAAAAAATGTTTTTTTTATAAAACGCAATGGACTAAAAAGAACAATACAAAGGGTAGCATGTGGTGTTTTAATTTGTGCATAAAAAAATAATATTATTGAATCTGTTGCGTTTTATAAGTCAGTATGTTATTTATTTTTTTTTTTTATATAAGTCAGTATATTATTAAAAAATCAATAAACTTTTCAATAAACAGACAAATGCACAATGCTCAATGCTCAATGCATGTCATCATTTCTTATCCAAAACTTTGGTTCTCTAAACACATTGTACAATGCATATCATCAGTCTTTATACAAACTTTGATTCTACACACTTTCGGATGTCAATAGAATGAAGACCACCAAAAGAGTAGTATAAATCAATTATATAAACAACAGTATAAAACGCAATGGGTCTCTCACCGGAACTTCCGGCATTGGCTCCGACAGCGACGGGTTCTCTAGCTCTTTCACGACTTTCAGTGGCGGCATTGGCTCCGACGACGGCATAGACAACTTTCGGTTGAAAGATAAAACAGATCTAGTTCACCTGGTAAATTTGGTGGAGAAGATTGAAGAAGAAAGGAAGATGGTGGTGGTGGTACGACGACGGGTAGTGGAACGATGGCGGAGGGCTGGGTGGTGGATTGGTAGTGGTGGTGGTGTGGAGGTAGGATGAACTATGACCTGGGTTAAGGTTAAGTTTGGAGTTGGGGTTGTGATCTGTGGACAGTGACGGTGGGTGGTGGTCGACGGCGGCGGTAGTGGTTGTGGTAGGCGACGGCGGCGGCAGTGGTTGTGGAAGGTGACGGCACTGGTGGTGGTGGTAGGGTGTGTTGGTGGTGGTGGGTGAGATAAACAAGAAGAAAGAAGTACTGGGTTTTCTAACATATGAAACTAATTTATGGTGGACCAGAATACCCTTCCTTTGTTTTTTATATCTTGCCACGTGTAAGGTTAGGATGGCTTCCTACCCTTCCTAGCAAGATCAAACTTCCTATTTGATCTTTTCCCTTATAATTAATTTTGTGCAAAAGAACAAAATAAAATTATTCGGGCACAGATTGTTCTATTTCAATGCAACATATTATATCGAACTATTTAAAATTTATTAATAAAACTAAAACCAAATGGGCCATTTCTTTATCCTTCATGGTGTCATTGTCACATCTCAACTGAAAAGACGTCATATTAATTATTTAGTTATTGATTATATGCTATAAAAGTATATTCTTGAAGGGCAGTGGCGATGCTTGAAAATTTTCATTGGGGGTCGGAAGTTACCGGACCTAAAAATTCTATATAAGTAATTTTTTTTATAAAACCGGGGTTCGAAAACGTATATACCTAAAAAATTCTATACGAAACGTACATACATAACACTACTGAGCGAAAAGTTCGGGGGGTCGGACGCCCCTCCCAGCCCCTTGAAAGTTACGCCCCTGCTTGAAGGGTGGTAGTATTATTGACACAGTCTAGTCTGAATCCTTAAACCGACACCTTTAATACGGGTCGTATAGGACTATAAGGAGCCGTATAACTTTTTTAATTCTCAATAAAGACTAGTGTGTCAAATTTTGTCTAGTAGACTGAACCTATATGGGTCGTATAGGTCTATATAAATTGTATTATACATTTATCTATAAAAGTTGACATAAAGATAATGTAGTGTCTTGGGATGATTGGTGTGGCCGCCCCCGTCTTGGGGTGGGTTGTGTTTTATTGAATTCCGATTTAGAAAAAAAAATCATATAATATACGAGATTCTAACCTAGTAAATAATAAACTAGTTTAAGTTTGTTAATTTGGTTAATTTTGATATGTGAAGCTTACAAGGGCGGATCTTAGTAGAGCCGTGGCAGGGCCACGGCCCTGGCAAGTTTTTCGGCCGTAGTACTAATTTTCCACATTTTGATTGAAATTTTGTATATATACTATGTTCGGCCCTGGCAAGTTTTTCGGCCGTAGTGCTAATTTTAGTGCCCGTGTCTTTCGGCCCTAACAGGTTCAACGGCCAAGATCCGCCACTGGAAGCTTAAGATAAAGTTGAAACTTAACTACTTTAATCTTATATTCATCTGAAGTATTAAAAAACGTATCAAATAACTCCTAACTCACTCCCGCCGTCATGAGCATATATCTTGAAAATCTGATCTGGTATCCTGCTTTGTCTTTTCAAATGTGATATATTAAATACTACGAGAAAGATCTACTTTATTAATTGTAAATAGTTATATTAGTTTTCTAATTTTGAATATTTAAAAATAAATATTCTTCTTGGATCATGTGCAGAAATTAATAAAATGCTCTTGAACATGGTTGAAACCTTGCAATTTGACAATTTTTTATATTAAAGCATTTTAAGTACACAAAAAGTAATATTATTGTTATTGACAAAGTGGGTACAGTCGATATTTGTTTAGTGGCCACGTGCATTGCATGTGGTATACAGTGAAATGACTAATATTATTTTTTATTATCTTTAAATGAGGAAAAAACGATTTTTAAAAAACTTGTTGTTAAGGCCTATATTAATAAGCATAGATAAAGTCTTTCTTTGTAGTCTAGCGGCATTTTGAGTGGGATAAAGCTTTGTGATCAATAAGTTATGGGTTCAATTCTCATAAAGGGGTATTTCTATATTTATTTGGTTTCCAGTAATCCGTCAGTGATCAAAATTTACCGTTCAAAAAAATTAAGCATAGATAAAAATGTGACCAAAATAGTTGTATCTTTTTGTTGGTTTTTAGCTTTAAGTCTTTTTTCTCAAAAAGCGTTCGGGTTCGTCAAGCGGTACTTTTATGTCTTTATCAGAGGTAGAGGTCATGCACCAAACTATATCCTGCGAATTATATAGAATTGTGTGATTTTCTGCGAACAAAAACAAAAAGAATGCATGTTCAGAACGTTAGCATGGCCCCGTGCTGTGGCTGGCACGGCCCGTGCTGTTCGGAAAAAGTTTCTGTTTTCAAGTTCCCAGATACTGGAAGTTCAACACGGCCCCGTGCTCCTATAACACGGCCCGTGTCTCTGTTCCAGTAACAAGAAAACAGTTTTTTCCAGATACTGCAGGTTTAACACGGCCCATGTTGACCCCACACTGCCCCGTGTTATTCCTGCAGAAAAGTAGAAAATCAGAAGAAATAGAAGAAAAATAAAAAAGAAAAGGTAGAAATGATTAGGCCGTTAATTTAAGCTTTCTTAAAATCCTTGTGTCCCCAGCAACGGCGCCATAAACTTGACGTGTGAGGGTGTGTATATATTTTTTAGTATATTTTTAACTCTTTTTACTCGCCGATTCAAGTTTAAATTTATAAAACACGATATTCTACTATCATTCTACACACACGTTAGGGCAAGTGCACCTATCACGGAAGTAGTATAGTGATGCCAAGATACCGAGGTCGTCCAAGGACACAAGAACTTTTAATACCGGCGTATCGTCAACGTCTAATCGAACCAAACTTTGAAAAAAAAGGTTTTTAATGCTAATAAAAGATAAAATAAAACGCTAAATTAAAATATAAGAAAAAACAGATAGACAAGAAGGAATCACTTGGTTCCAACTCCTCTTTTATATATCCATTTAATGATTTCCGCACTTTGTGCATTTTAAGAGATTATCTTTAAGTTATAGTAGTAGGCCCCCTTCTAGGCATCGTTACCTTCAACCTATTGGTCTTAGTCAGCAGGGATACAGTCTCGCAAGGTCGGATTATTGAAAGATAATTAAGTAAGTTATTAATGCGTTACCCAACTAAAAAGTTGTCACAAATTGGAAATCAAAAATGTGACAACTCGTATTTAACCGTTTCTTTTATTACGTGTTAACTGTATGAACTATTGGTGATTTTGTGATAATGTTACATGCTACGTGAATGTTTTGCTTTATGTGTTTACATGAACCGAACCGCACAAGACTCACTCGACCGCACAATGCACACAAGCCCGGTTGGGCCGCATTCCTTAAGCTTGAACCGAATGGGCAGCCCAAGTTGGGTTCGGCCCATCCCTCCCTTATCCGATTTACACTTAGAATGTTAGTAACATTCTCACAACTTGCAAAAAGATTAGCACACACACAAAACCCTAGGAGCTCTTTCTCTCCTCTCAAGCGCGACGGCAAACATCCCCCTTCAACCGAAGCATTTTCCTTCAATCGGACCACCCTTTCATCCTACCTTCTATTTCGGTTAGTGTTTGGATTCTTTGGTGACATGTTTTATGATGTTTTGATGTGTGTTTACAATTTTGCATGTTGATCTAGAATTTACTGTTAACATGATTGATTATGTTGTTGTTCATGTTATAACCGGCTCATAATTATATATTAGATTATGTTCACATAAATCAGAATTGTATGATAAGGATTTAGAACCGAATGCATGGTTGATATGATGAATCGATTAGGGTTACATGCTAGTCTTTGAGTTCAATAGTCGAACGATTAGGTTGTATGTTCATATGGTACTGATTGATTGTTCTTGAATTATTATGAATATGATTGAATGCTGAATAATCATTGATTTGATCCAAGTTGAAACTGCCAAAAATTGTTAGCAATTGTTACGGAATTAATGAGCTGTAAATTAGGAAGTTGGTTACATTCCTGATCTAGACACGGATTGCGAGTCGAGAACTCCTAGTCTCGACTCGAGATCACAACACTCGCACACAAACAGCACAACTCGAGACCAGCATTTGCGAGTCTGGTTGCGACTCGAGACCGTGTAGTCTCGACCAGACCATGAAGACTCGAGATCTCCTTTGTTGCGACTCGAGACCCCGAAACCAGTACACCTCGAGACCGACTAGTCTCGACTCGAGACCGTGAACACTTGCACATTATTATTGGACTTGCACTGTCACGAGCCCAATTGATTTGGGCCGGATACTTGGACTTGTTTACGTGACTGCTATTGGACTGCTATGAATACTTGTGTATGCCATGATTATATTTGCCACAATACGTGTAGAATCTATGTGCTATATTCGAACACGAACCTGACTTGTATGATAACCATGCTAGGACGTGGTTGATCACCCTATAGCTTACTCGAACTTTCTGTGTATCTGCCGAGCAAACCAAGGTGAGTTCACACAGCCAAGGCATGGGGTTCCCGGGTGGGAATGGGATTGGATGACTTATTGTATATACTTAGATGGTAGAACCTCACGATAAGACACTGCTAGACTAGTAACACTTATTGAACTAATCTTCGCACACCTGCCAAGGGTTGGCCGCGATATTATGACTGACTTCGCACACCTGCCATAGGAAGGCCGCGAACTAAATTTACTAATCTTCACACACCTGCCTGGGGGGCCGCGATACGAATAAACCTAGTCTAGAATACTTGGGAAGAACATCCCCTAATAATCTTCGCATACCTGCCTGGGAGGCCGCGATGGAAACTAATACGATGCATGACATAACGAACGAACATACTACTACTCGCACTATTACTGAACTATTAACTGTGAACTCGCTCAACTAGTTGTTGACTCTCTGCTGCATGCCTTGCAGGACCTTAGGTACTTATGGAGCTTGCACAACGAGGAGCGGGTCGTTGTGGGCAATGGATCGTGAATGCTTGCTAAACACTTAAGACATTTCATACATTATTATTTATGTTGGGTTTTACTTACATGCTTCCGCTACTTAAACAAAGTTTGGTTTGAACATCAATCGTATTGAATTGGGTTTTATGAATTACTTTAACTACTATACAAAATGTTTGATATGATTGATGGCTTGATCCTGGTCTTGTCACGCCTCCAAGCGGTGGTACTCCGCGTGTGGATTTTTGGGGGTGTGACAGATTGGTATCAGAGCCATTGGTTATAGAGAACTTGGTTTTAATATGGGAAAAACATTTTTATTAAAACCAGACTATAACCAGAACAGTGCTCTCAACGATCCACAACGACGCTTCGCTCCACGTGCAAGACTCGACATCTTAGGTAATAAGGTTTATGTTTATTGCCTACTTGTTAGAACTACATAGAACTTTGCTCGTGGTATGCTTAGATTACATTGCCTACTATTCACTATTGCTTGAGAACATCTACGTGCTTACTCTCTTCTGTCATCGCACTACTCGCGAACCATTCTCACTTACGCTACTTTTACTATGAAGATCATGTCTGGACGAATTAACATGACTCAAGCCCAGTTGACGGCTCTCATTAACGAACAAGTTGCTGCGGCATTTGCAGCCGCACAAGCAGGAGGTATATCCTGTAGTCATAACTCACACTAGGATCTTTAGATCCTACACTCCTAAACCAACTCTTGTGTTTAACTTTGCCCTATTCGTACACAATAGGTCAACACGCACCGCAACCAGTTTGCACTTTCAAGAACTTCATGGACTGTCGTCCAAGTACGTTCAGTGGCACGGAAGGAGCGGTGGGACTACTCCATTGGTTTGAGAAGCTCGAGTCAGTGTTCGAGATGTGTGAATGCCCTGAGGCTCGCAGGGTCAAGTACGCCACTGGTACGTTAGAAGGAATCGCGCTAACCTGGTGGAACGCGCAAGTTCAGATTCTAGGGTTGGCAGCTGCTAACGCCACCCCTTGGAACGATTTTAAGGAACTCATCAAACGAGAATACTGCACACGGGATGACATCCACAAGTTGGAAGATGAGTTTTACCACCTGAAAATGACGGGGTCAGAAATTGAAGCCTACACGAAACGATCGAACGAACTGGCCATCTTGTGTCCAACCATGGTGGACCCTCCAATCAAGCGTATCGAATTGTACCTCAAGGGTCTAGCCTCAGAGATTCAGAGCCATGTTACATCGGCAAACCTCGACAACATCCAAGACATTCAGCGTCTTGCTCATCGCCTTACGGATCAGGCGGTGGAACAGAACAAGCTGCCCAAACGCATCAGTGCTACCACTCCAGCTGCTACTTCTGCTACACCCAGCGACAATAAACGAAAATGGGATGGGGATTCCAGCAAGGGATCAGTTTCTATTCAGTCTCAAGCACAGCAGCGCAAGACAAATGACTACCAGAGTCCCAATCAGCAATCATCAGGCAGTCAGGGACAGGGTGGATATCGGGGAATTCACCCATGGTGTAGTAGGTGTAACAAACACCACAGTGGAAGATGTCGCATGGAACGTTGCCAAAGATGCCTCAAGATGGGTCATGAGGCTAAGGATTGTAGACGCTCACGGCCAGCAAATCAAAACCAACAACTCCCACCGCCAGCTCCACAGAACCAGCAACAGCAGCCACAGCGTGGAAACCGGGGATGTTTCCAGTGTGGGGCTGAAGGCCACTTCAAACGTGATTGCCCTCAGTTGAACCAGAACCAGAATCGCAACAACAACAATAACCAGGGCAACGGGAACAACAACAACGGGGGAAACAACAACAACAATGGCAACGAGGCAAGGGGTCGAGCTTTCGTGCTGGAGCGAGGAGACGCAATGAACGATCCCAATGTGGTTATGGGTAAGTTTCTCCTCGACGATATTTATGTTACTGTTTTGTTTGATTCGGGTGCTGATACAAGCTATATATCGCTAAAAGTCAGTAAATTGTTAAAACGTGCACCAACACTCTTACCCACCAAACATGTAGTAGAATTAGCTAATGGTAAGAGTCTAGAAGCCACGCAAGTAGTCAAGGGTTGTAGTATTGTCTTAGCCGGTCAAGCTTTCTCGATTAACCTTATTCCCATAGTCTTGGGTAGTTTTGATATCGTTATTGGGATGGATTGGTTATCCCAACATCAGGCAGAAATCTTATGCAGCGAGAAGATCATTCGTATTCCACGTTCTGGTCAAGAACCTCTCGAAGTTCAAGGCGACAAGAGTAGTGCTGTGGTTGGCATCATCTCTTTCTTAAAGGCGCAGAAATGTTTACGTAAGGGGCACACTGCAATTCTGGCACTTGTCACTGACGCATCAGCAAAGGAAAAGAAGCTGGAGGATATTCCAGTTGTACGTAACTTTCCTCAGGTGTTTCCTGAAGATTTACCTGGTCTACCGCCTCATCGCCAGGTCGAATTTCAAATCAAGCTCGCTCCAGGAGCAGCACCCATAGCTCGAGCACCGTATCGTTTAGCTCCAACCGAATTGGAAGAACTGTCGAAGCAGCTACAAGAGCTCTTGGAAAAGGGCTTTATTCGTCCAAGCTCATCGCCTTGGGGAGCTCCAGTACTTTTCGTGAAAAAGAAGGATGGCACATTCAGGATGTGCATCGACTACTGTGAACTGAACAAGGTGACGGTGAAGAACCGTTATCCACTTCCACGTATAGACGACTTATTCGACCAGTTGCAAGGGTCGAGCTACTACTCCAAGATAGACTTGAGGTCAGGGTATCATCAACTGAGAGTCCGGGATGAGGACGTCTCTAAAACCGCTTTCAGAACTCGCTACGGTCACTACGAGTTTCTCGTCATGCCATTCGGGCTAACGAACGCACCTGCCGTATTTATGGACCTCATGAACAGGGTGTGCAAACCCTATCTAGACAAGTTCGTCATCGTTTTCATCGACGACATTCTGATTTACTCCAAGAGCCAAGAGGAGCACGAACAGCACCTACGATTGATTTTGGAACTTCTTCGAAAGGAGCAATTGTACGCCAAGTTTTCTAAATGCGACTTCTGGCTTCGTGAAGTCCACTTTTTAGGCCATGTGGTGAACAGGGATGGGATTCATGTCGATCCATCCAAGGTAGATTCGATCAGGAACTGGCCTGCACCGCGTACACCAACGGAAATACGCCAATTCTTGGGTTTGGCGGGTTACTACAGACGGTTTATCAAAGACTTCTCCAAGATCGCACAGCCGCTTACACTACTAACACAGAAGGGTGTCACCTACCGTTGGGGAGGTCCCCAGGAAACCGCTTTTCAGTACCTAAAGGATAGGCTTTGCAGCGCACCTATTCTCTCATTGCCAGAGGGCACGGACGACTTTGTGGTTTATTGTGACGCGTCGATACAAGGTCTTGGGTGTGTATTTTTGCAGCGTGATAAAGTTATTGCTTACGCTTCGCGGCAACTCAAGATTCATGAACGGAACTACACGACGCACGATCTAGAGCTGGGAGCTGTTGTTTTCGCGCTTAAGATATGGCGACACTACCTGTACGGTACCAAGTGCACAATTTACACCGATCACAGGAGCCTCGAGCATATCCTTAAGCAAAAGGATTTGAACATGCGTCAACGAAGATGGGTCGAACTTCTGAACGATTATGAATGCGCCATCAAGTACCATCCAGGCAAGGCCAATGTTGTGGCTGACGCTCTCAGTCGAAAGGACACTCTACCTAGGGCTGTTCACGAGCCGAACCGAACTGATCAGACCTTTGCTCGTGCTCGGTTCATTTACAAACCGATCCGAACCGAACTGAGCGTTTTTTCAACCAAGCTAAAGTCGAGCGAGCGTCTTTCGATCCAAGCATTTATCGAACGAACGTCGAGCGAGTATCGAGCGTCGTAGAACAAACAAGGAAAGTGATGATGGGAGTGCTAGTTATTAGAATAAATTGCAATTTTCATCCCTGATGTTTCATCCAATAGAACACAAGTAAAAAATTTAACAAATAACATGGAATACAAAAACACTTAACTAGTTCTATCGAGATTAGCTAAGCGGGAAGATAAATTGTCGACCGATTGAAACATACCCTTGTTTTATCGGAAGTTTGTAATTGAAAGAACCAATTGAAGCAAAACCCTAGCGAGCTGCCCTATTGGGGAGTGGCGATGGAGAAATCGAATAACGATGGCCAATGAGGAGTTTTGATTAGGGTCTTGTACTTCTGAATCGAATGGCGGGTTGAGACTTGACTATTTATCGACGATTCACATTTTAGTATTTGAAATTTTGACTTAATTACTCAAATAGACATTTAAGTATTGAACAATGGACTATTGTTATTGGATTTCAATTCTAATTACTTAAATGAGCTCTATTTAAATCTTGGACCAAAAATCGTTGATGTTGGTCTATAGTCATTTCATTAAAAATGACACACACAAATATATATACATATTAAAAAATAAGACGAGCCAACCGAGTCGAACCGAACTGAGCGGACCTTTGCTCGTGCTCGGTTCGTTTACAAACCGAACCGATCCGAACCGAGCATTTTTTCAATCGAGCTGAATCGAACGAGCACATTCTGAGCATTTTTCGAGCGAGCATCAAACGAACGTCGAGCGCCGAGCAATTTGAACAGCCCTAACTCTACCTAGACGCGTACGAGCCTTGCAGCTCACTATTCAGTCCAGTCTTCCTGCACAGATACGAACTGCTCAGATGGAAGCACTAAAGCCCCAAAACGTCAAGGCTGAAGCCTTACGCGGCTCAAGGCAGCAAATGGAACAAAAGGAATACGGCGCCTACTATGTAACGGGGCGTATTTGGGTCCCACTATATGGCGGATTACGGGAACTTGTGATGGATGAAGCACACAAGTCTCGCTACTCGGTACATCCAGGGTCGGATAAAATGTACCACGACATCAGAACTACTTATTGGTGGCCTAGCATGAAGGCCCACATCGCTACTTACGTCGGCAAGTGTTTGACATGTGCAAAAGTCAAAGTGGAGTATCAAAAACCAGCGGGCCTACTTCAGCAACCCAAGATACCGCAATGGAAATGGGAAGAAATTTCCATGGATTTTGTTACAGGCCTACCCAGATCCCAGCGTGGGAATGATACTATATGGGTGATCGTGGATCGACTCACCAAGTCCGCACACTTCCTGGCTATAAGGGAAACGGATAAGTTCTCCACTCTCGCAGACGTTTATCTTAAGGAAGTTGTTTCGAGGCACGGGGTGCCCACCTCCATCATTTCGGATCGGGATGCACGATTCACGTCAGAACTATGGCAAGCGATGCACAAATCTTTTGGCTCACGGTTAGACATGAGCACAGCATATCATCCTCAGACGGATGGGCAGTCTGAGCGAACGATCCAGACTCTCGAAGACATGCTTCGGGCATGTGTTATTGATTTCGGCAACGGCTGGGAAAAGCACCTCCCTTTGGTGGAGTTCTCATACAATAACAGCTATCACACCAGCATACAAGCCGCTCCATTCGAGGCATTGTACGGGCGTAAATGCCGGTCACCTCTCTGTTGGGCAGAGGTGGAGGATAGTCAGATCACGGGTCCAGAGATTGTAGTGGACGCCACGGAAAAGATTGCACAGATACGACAACGCATGGCGGCAGCACGCGACCGTCAGAAAGCCTACGCGGATAAGCGTAGGAAGCCATTGGAATTTCAGGTCGGGGACCGGGTTTTACTTAAAGTCTCACCCTGGAAGGGTGTGGTACGTTTTGGCAAACGGGGCAAACTAAGTCCGCGGTACGTCGGACCATTCGAAATCATTGAGAAAATAGGCAAAGTGGCCTACAAGCTAAACCTACCAGCTGAACTTGGTGCAGTTCACAATGTATTTCACGTGTCGAATCTGAAGAAGTGCCTGTCAGATGAGACCCTCATAGTTCCTTTTAAGGAACTCACTATCGACGAGCGGTTGCAGTTCGTCGAGGAGCCAGTTGAAATCACGGACCGGGATGTTAAGGTCCTCAAAAACAAGAGAATCCCTCTTGTCCGAGTTCGTTGGAACTCCAAATGTGGCCCAGAGTACACCTGGGAACGCGAAGACCAGATGACAGAAAAGTATCCCCAGTTATCCGGAACCAATGCAACCACTACTGAGGCTGAAGCTACTACTGCGGAATTTCGGGACGAAATTCCAGATCAACGGGGGGAGGATGTGACACCCCAGGAAAACCAGTGAACTATACAACTTACCTAGCTTCCTCAGTGAGTGCGTACCAAATTTCGGGACGAAATTTCTTTTTAGTTGGGGATAATGTGACAACTCGTATTTAACCGTTTCTTTTATTACGTGTTAACTGTATAAACTATTGGTGATTTTGTGATAATGTTACATGTTACGTGAATGTTTTGCTTTATGTGTTTACATGAACCGAACCACACAAGACTCACTCGACCGCACAATGCACACAAGCCCGGTTGGGCCGCATTCCTTAAGCTTGAACCGAATGGGCAGCCCAAGTTGGGTTCGGCCCATCCCTCCCTTATCCGATTTACACTTAGAATGTTAGTAACATTCTCACAACTTGCAAAATGATTAGCACACACACAAAACCCTAGGAGCTCTTTCTCTCCTCTCAAGCGCGACGGCAAACATCCCCCTTCAACCGAAGCATTTTCCTTCAATCGGACCACCCTTTCATCCTACCTTCTATTTCGGTTAGTGTTTGGATTCTTTGGTGACATGTTTTATGATGTTTTGATGTGTGTTTACAATTTTGCATGTTGATCTAGAATTTACTGTTAACATGATTGATTATGTTGTTGTTCATGTTATAACCGGCTCATAATTATATATTAGATTATGTTCACATAAATCAGAATTGTATGATAAGGATTTAGAACCGAATGCATGGTTGATATGATGAATCGATTAGGGTTACATGCTAGTCTTTGAGTTCAATAGTCGAACGATTAGGTTGTATGTTCATATGGTACTGATTGATTGTTCTTGAATTGTTATGAATATGATTGAATGCTGAATAATCATTGATTTGATCCAAGTTGAAACTGCCAAAAATTGTTAGCAATTGTTACGGAATTAATGAGCTGTAAATTAGGAAGTTGGTTACATTCCTGATCTAGACACGGATTGCGAGTCGAGAACTCCTAGACTCGACTCGAGATCACAACACTCGCACACAAACAGCACAACTCGAGACCAGCATTTGCGAGTCCGGTTGCGACTCGAGACCGTGTAGTCTCGACCAGACCATGAAGACTCGAGATCTCCTTTGTTGCGACTCGAGACCCCGAAACCAGTACACCTCGAGACCGACTAGTCTCGACTCGAGACCGTGAACACTTGCACATTATTATTGGACTTGCACTGTCACGAGCCCAATTGATTTGGGCCGGATACTTGGACTTGTTTACATGACTACTATTGGACTGCTATGAATACTTGTGTATGCCATGATTATATTTGCCACAATACGTGTAGAATCTATATGCTATATTCGAACACGAACCTGACTTGTATGATAACCATGCTAGGACGTGGTTGATCACCTTATAGCTTACTCGAACTTTCTGTGTATCTGCCGAGCAAACCAAGGTGAGTTCACACAGCCAAGGCATGGGGTTCCCGGGTAGGAATGGGATTGGATGACTTATTGTATATACTCAGATGGTAGAACCTCACGATAAGACACTGCTAGACTAGTAACACTTATTGAACTAATCTTCGCACACCTGCCAAGGGTTGGCCGTGATATTATGACTAACTTCGCACACCTGCCATAGGAAGGCCGCGAACTAAATTTACTAATCTTCGCACACCTGCCTGGGGGCCACGATACGAATAAACCTAGTCTAGAATACTTGGGAAGAACATCCCCTAATAATCTTCGCATACCTGCCTGGGAGGCCGCGATGGAAACTAATACGATGCATGACATAACGAACGAACATACTACTACTCGCACTATTACTGAACTATTAACTGTGAACTCGCTCAACTAGTTGTTGACTCTCTGCTGCATGCCTTGCAGGACCTTAGGTACTTATGGAGCTTGCACAAGGAGGAGCGGGTCGTTGTGGGCAATGGATCGTGAATGCTTGCTAAACACTTAAGATATTTCATACATTATTATTTATGTTGGGTTTTACTTACATGCTTCCGCTACTTAAACAAAGTTTGGTTTGAACATCAATCGTATTGAATTGGGTTTTATGAATTACTTTAACTACTATACAAAATGTTTGATATGATTGATGGCTTGATCCTGGTCATGTCACGCCTACAAGCGGTGGTACTCCGCGTGTGGATTTTTGGGGGTGTGACAAAAAAGTAATACATAAAAGATTTGTCTTCACCAAGTGATGTAAAAGTTGAGCCAAGCATGGCCTTTGTTTGAAAAAGACTCTTACGATCGATCTTGGATCCTGAGACTACTACACACACTCTAAATGATGGAAGATAGATGATGGTGGTGGATGATGGTGGTGGATGATGGTGTTGTAGTGGTGGTGGAGTGGTGGCAAGTGAGAGAGAAGTGGTTTGCCAAGGGATGGTTTGGAATGGAACCAAGCACATCTATTTATAGCTGAAAACAGGACGTTCACCATGGCCTGTGCCCGCCTGGCACGGCCCCGTGGCCATCTCTCTCTCTCTCTCTTCCTCATTAACTTTTGTGTCAGGTCTTGTACTAATACGGCCCCGTGTGTCAATGGCACGGCCCGTGGCCGATGTACTTGTTGTACTATCGCAGATTCTACAAATCTTTGAGTTGACCACGCCCCGTGTTGGCTTAGCACGGCCCCGTGTTGGCTGTTTGTTTTGTCCTTTGTTGTTGTCTTTTCTTCTGCACAGATTCCGGTCTTGAACACAGCCCGTGTCAGGTCTTCTGATCTTGCTATTCTCATGGTTTGGATGTGAATTGGGGCTTGGCGAGTTGCGGCAATCCTCCTTCTTTGTAATTATGTTGGTTTTTGCTGTTATTTTGCTCCTTTTGCACATTTAAGCTCTTTTTACCATGTAAATTAAAAAGGAACAAAGAAACAAGTTTTTTACAACATTAGTACCGAAAAAGAGTTGATTTTACGCCGTATTTGATACAATTTATATGTTGTATTTTATGCACATCATTAAGCCTGGCTCACTATGCATAATGTATTATAAACAGTCCAAAACCTCATTTCATCAAATTCATATATTTTGCCTTCAATACGGGTTCCGAAATCCCAATTAAGACCCGACTTTATTACGCTGCAACAAATCATTCATTGAGCATTTTTACTAGTTTCGGGTCAATCCGAACCGTTATGAGAACTGAGCATTCTAGCTCTAGTCTCCAACAATTTTTCCATCAATTTCTTTACCCGACATCATGTTCAGGTAAGTAAATCATTGTTTATTTAATCAACACTTAAATTACTTATAAACCATCAACTTGATGTTTTAAACCGTTTCAAGGGCAGTTTGGTCCCAAACGACCATTTATTACCCTTATTTGCCAATGTAGTCCTTTAAATCACAATTGATCATTTTGTGACTTCACCTACCGAATTTCATTTGGGCCAAATGATCAACTCGATCGTAGGACCCATTATTCTAATTTTACCCCTGAAGGTGGTTTTCCAAATCTCATTACCCGAAGAGCACTTTGGTAATTAAAGCCTTTACCTAACCGGAAAAAATTTACTAGTTTATATGAAATCTACTAGACTCTTTTAACTCATTATCCCATTAAGATCATCTATTTCCCTGAAGACATAGATGTTTCCAATGTCTTCGCATTTCAAGACTCATTAGTCGTGTTTGCATAATCTCATAAAAAATAAGTTCTCGGGTTACTATACACCCATTTCGTAATATGATAATGATTTAAGTAAATCAAGTATCTAACTCCCGCTAGATTATTCGTAAAATATATTTACATTTATGTACATCTCGTACTTGGACTAGTTATTTTTTCGTTATTAAGGTTACAACCCAACCTTGAGTTTAACCAAAATTCCCAGATTATCCTTCTTTAAATAACTTAAATTTTCCACAATGAAGTTAGTCAATTAAACAAATCTTATCTATCACGAAGGATTAGAATTTGTAAATGAACTTTTAGTATGTCATAGATATAAAGAATCAAGAATCAAGTTTCACATAGCATAAAGAATCAAGAATCAAGAATCAAGAATCACAAGTATCAAGTTTCACATTCACAGAGGATAGAGTTTAGATTCAAAAGTTTCAAGTTTCATAGAATACATGTTGCATCCCAAAGTTTAAAACGAAAAGGGATCGAGTATACTCACAGTGATTGCTTAACAGTAACACTATTATTGGATCAAAGGGAGCTCTTTAGGATTAGCCTGATTAGAGTACAACTGATAAGCGTCGGACAGAGTATCAAATCGTGCAAAGTGTCGGATCAGTCACCTGATCGGATGGCCATCCGGACGGATGGTAATCCGGTCGGATGACTTAAGTGATTCAGACGGATCGTCATCCGATCGGATGGTCATCCGTACGGATGGCCATTCGATCAAATGGTCATTCGATCCAAGGTTTGAGTTTCCAAAATGTTAGCTTTTATAACAAGTGTTCATATCAAATCATTCGATCGGATGGTCATCAGATCGGTATGGCTGTTCGGTCGAATGACCCTTCGTGTGCAAGTTTCAAGGTTCAAGGTTTCTGATTCAAAAATAGACTAAGTATTGAAGATTGTAAGCACATGACCCTTGATCGGACGGCAGTCCGATCGGATTGCCATTCGACTGTAATGGTGATGTTCCTTTTTGCAACCTTGTAAAGTTTCTAAGTTCCTGGTTTTACGGTGACAGCATGGTACGTATTGAGACAACGGTAAACACATCAAGGCTCAGCCTGTCTGATCGGATGGGAATCACCCCGTCCGATCAGGTGTCTGTTCTTGACGGTGTTCATGTCGGAACCTGTCGGCCATCTTCTCCAGCGATAATCCATTTCCAAGCCGACTTCAGACTAATCATCAAGTCTACAGCCTGTTTAGGTCTGGATTACACCGTTTTAAATATAAAGTTTAAGAAAGTTTGAAGATAAACATGAAATTGACTGAAAAGCTTAGATTTAGTAATGATTTGGTATAAAAGCACATGAAATTCCTTAGATCTGAGCTAGATCTTGACTGGAATGACATTACACAACTGTTTATACAACCGCCATGATGACGTCATCCTCAAGAGCTCAAATCTTAGAGATTTCACGGTGAAAAGTGTGATTTCGAAGAAGAATCATGTAGAGAATAATGTGTAGATTAAAGTTGTACAAGATTTAGGTTGAAAACTTACAAGAATCGGCCTAGAATTAACGAAAAGTGCCCAAGAATGAGAGTGTGTGCGTCTGGATCGAAGAAGGCTGTTACATGTAACACCTCGAAAATTTGTGTCCAATAATGTATTGACACGTGTCTTGAGTTTACACGTGGCATTTAATATTAAATAAAGGACTAAAGTTGACAAACCTTGAAAGTATGTAAATTCGAGGGTTATAAATGTCAAACAAGGGTAAGTATACTGTATAGTAACCCTAAACGATGCTCGTACCTTCAAACGAATAAATCATGGATCGTACGGAAGCGAAACGCGGAAGAAAGTGAGAGATTACAAGTTGCGGGGGTTAACTGTGTCAACATGTTTAATTATACCTCTGAGTGACCCTTTGACGTACCCGAGGCTTTGTAACAGTAAAATACGCTCACTAGAATATACTGTATAAATTCCGCGAAGTTCCGTTTTAAAACGAGAAAGTTATGATCAAATTCGTACGAGAAGGGTTAAAAGCGTCAACAATGAAAGTTAAGGCTTTCTGAATAACTAACAAGATAACCGGGGACTTAACAGTGCGGGTAAATAACACGAGGCCCTTAGTTGTAAATAATCGAGGGCCAAATCGCAAAGTTACCCCTTCAAACCCGAAAGGTCAGGTTATTAATTACCAAAGATTTCGTTACTAAATACCAGGATTTTATTAATCATTACAAAAGATTGAAAAAGATTTAAAAATAACCCTTACGGACCGCAAGGGTCCTGCCTTACAGACCGTAAAGGGGTGAATGATTAAGCTTGTCTCCGCCACAGGCTTACGGACCGCAAGGCCCAAGCCATACGGTCCGTAAGAGATGCCCAGCGACAGAAAGTTGGCTGTTGGCTGTTTAAAGCGGTAAAACATTTATGAATGGGTTTCCCAGAGGTATGGGCGTCCCCTACTCGACCCATAGCACCTTTGGCCACCTGCCCATCATCCATACTCACTTGTAGGCTAAGTTGTAAGGATCTTAAAGCCAATTCTTGACCTATAAATAGGCATACATGGTTCACAATTAAAACACACCTCAAAACACATTCTCTGATCATCTCTGAAGCTCCCAAGTGTTCTTCTCTAGTTCTAAGTCTTACATCAAGTCTCTGTAAGTATGCCAAACCTTCTATGGCTTTTTTTTTGCTTAGTTTAGCCAAAAAGTCAATCCGTCGTAACTAACGATTGACTTTGCGATAAATCACGAATGGTTCAGTGAATTCTCGAATCAAAAGTAGTTATGCGTTGGTATTTATGTGGGTAATAAACCTCTAAAAGGGTTCCCCCTGATCACCACTCTAACTAGTTCAAATATCGAGTCAAACGTATGCTTAAAAAGTCAACAGAAAGCCGTTTTGCGATTTTGTACATAATCTGTAATATATACGATATGAAACCTGTTTTGATGATCATAAAACATGATAATAAGTATATAAACTCGTCTAAGCATGTTTGATCCGACCGTTTGCTATATTAACCCGGTTCGGAGCCGAATGTCGCAAAAGTTTGACTTTTGCTTTGACTTCAGTTCTGACCCGTTTTAGTGCAATGTAGATATGCCTTAGGACTCTCTTAGGACTAGGTCACGTGATGGTATCACCCTCTGTGACCGGTTCGTTGTTTGTCCGAGTCTTTTACGCATTTCCATTAATTACTTAAAAGTTGACCGTAACGCCCTTTTTAAAATAAAACAAGTATTTCGGACACCTGAAGGGACCATAACCTTGCTTACTAAATTCTAAGCATGTCCCTAAAGTTTCACGCCAATCCGAGTTCTAGAATGGGAGTTATGCTAAATAGCGCATTTATAAGAAACTTTTGTAATAAACGGCGCAATTAGCATAACGCCTACCTAAACCAAGATTTCGTCACCAAAACTTTTACCCACTATAGCAAAATAATATTTTGGGTTTTTTAAAGATTTTTAATTAATTTTAACCTGCTCATAACCTGCGGTTATGGCTACGGTTCGGTAAATACCGAATATGCCCTTTTTGGCCAAAACTTGAGTTCTACAAGGTCTTTTGACCCGATTCCAGTTGCTACTGATTTTAAATAATAAATAAGATATTTTAGACTTATTAAACTGATCGGGAAACTCAGGTTTCCTATAGAGCTCAGAAAGCCCTTTAAAAGTCTTTAAAATGACCGGAAAACCCCTACGGGGCGTATAATGAACTAAAACTCGTTACGGGCATTATGGAAGGTATCCTACTGATACCACAACCTCTTTAAAGTATATTGACTTAGGAAAACAGTGTAGGACTCCTACGGTTACCCGTTGCGCCTATTGCGCGCACGGTTCGGCTTATGTAACTAGTTTACATAAATTAGCCGATACGGGTCAAACCATATCATTTTGACCCCAAGATTCAGAGTGTGAATAATAAACCCGTATAAAACAAGTCTCCGAACTCGTTGGGTCAGAATCACATTCCATTCTCGGTTTTCGCCTTTCACGCGATTAAACCGTATCTATCCCTCGAAACTAACCGGTCTAGGCTACGGCTAATATAAAGACCCGTTAGGATTCTAATAGGTTATTTTAAAACCTTCGTTCCAGAATAGGAGCCCCAGTAAAAGATATCTGTGATTTAACTGATTAAGGACAATACTTGCAAAGGTAAATACTTTTAACTTATTTTCCCTTATACGGGCTTGGGTTACGGTATATAAAATACCGCTTGATTGAGCATCAAATCTTCCATCGCTTAGGTGGTTAATTGAATAATTTGATCGACTCATTTAAACAGTCTTGTTACTTAAAAGCCTTTGGGGGGTTAATGACCATGTCCCGGATATCCTTGGCATCATTCGAAGAAATGGCCACGACCTCGACATCCGGGTGTAGGCGTACACCCGGCATTATGTCTATACTAATAAAAGACGTAGCCGATGGTTTACCCACCTCGGTTTTACGCAATGTGGTGTGTCTATTGATCTTTAACCCGGACTAGATCCGGGCTACTGAATGCATAGAAGGAACATGTAATTCGTTCACAAGATTATAATTTTAAATAATTCTCCCAAGTTATAAAAGAATTTGTGCCTCGTGTATTCAAATCAATTTTAATAAACATTTTTCAAAAGTGTCGGTTGAATGTATTTACCAGTGTAAACTGACGTATTTTCCCAAAAAGATTAAGTGCAGGTACTACACGTAATCGGCTGGCAATAGCTCCTTAGCATCTTAAGAAGTCTCGCAAGCTTGATGTCTTATCTGTTGAACAACATTTTTATTTATTTTGATCCCTCCTGTGGATACTATTCAACTACTTGTGATACATTTGATATTATAGTAAATGGTTGAATTATATTTATCTTTATGCTTCCGATGTGCATTTATATATTGTGGTTTGACTATATTGTTGCCAACTACGTCACGGTAATCCCCCATCGGGCCCACCGGTGATACACGTGGAAATCGGGGTGTGATAGGTTGGTATCAGAGCCAACATTGAGTGAATTAAACACTATCCTAATGTGTTTAATCTCAGTGACACAATTGCACATACTTGAGTCTAGACAAGAACTTAGGACAAATTCGAATTATTATTCCAAGTTTGTCTTTTTCTTTTATTATGGTATTTAAAGTTTTAAAAAGCAGGAAATATGCCGCCAGTGATTTTCCGAGGAAGAGGAAGGGGAAGAAGAGGCAGAGGAGAGATCGTTACTCACAACGATCACGAAGCTGGACCTTCAAATACGCGAGCTCCTTCGACCACAAGGAGTGAAGAACCGCAAAGGCGAAGAGACCTTTATGAACCTGCGAGGCATTCCACCTCGCATAGCTCGACGCCATCATACCGGCACTCATTCGGGCCAAATTCCGAAAATGATCCCAACAACCCGCAACCCTCCTTCATACCTCTACAGCGTTCGGTATCGCACCGGAATTTTGACGACCCTACTCCATACTTCAGAGGTCTGTTTAATCCAGCTGACTACATCCAGGAACCTTCAGGCTTTGTTCCGTTAGGACCACAAGACCACTTCTCCGAAGATCATATGGACGAGGATACTGATCCGACAGAACCTGCTCGTGGTACGCCCACGCATCCAATAGAAATCTCTGATGGGTCACCCTTTCATGGTACACCCTATCAGGGACCAGATAGCTTCATGGCATTGTTTAATCAACACGAGTGGTACCACACGCCACAGACATCACAACAGCCGCAACATCCGCGAGATCCCTCTGAGGATCCACGTTTCGTGGCAGTTACGCCACCACCTCCGCCACCGGTACAGCCAGTAATGCCTGATCCGCCAAGGTGTAGGAGGACAAATGCTCGTATGTCCACCCGAGGAGGGGAATTTCACTTCAGCACCCCTCGACACTCTAGTAGTAGCCACTACCCACCACTACAAGAAGAAGGACCTTCAAGTCCTGTACAGGAGGTGAACTCCGCACCAGTTGCACCGTCTTCGCCACCGTTTGGGTATGACCACCCAATACCTGCGTACATGGGTCCATCGGCATACAACCCGTTTGAACCATCGTCGCACGCTCATTACAATTACAACTATGAGCAAGACCCATATGTGGTAGGGGCTAGGT
This sequence comes from Helianthus annuus, assembly GCF_002127325.2. Taxonomy (NCBI): domain Eukaryota; kingdom Viridiplantae; phylum Streptophyta; class Magnoliopsida; order Asterales; family Asteraceae; genus Helianthus; species Helianthus annuus. Next base: position 192,292,545 of record NC_035449.2, on the reverse strand, counting down.
ATAATGCCCGATATCCAGACGGAGCATATGGAAACATGGGAATACCGGACTACTCAGCTCATGGGTATCCAGCACCTCCTAGACCTCCAGTTCCGCAACCGGCGCCACAACCACGTTTTTCCCCACCTGAACAAGAAGAAATACTCCACCGTTTGAGCCGTGTGGAAAGAGACTTCGAGGAAGAACGTAAGAGCCACCGAGGATTCGTCAAGGGCTTGGCAAACCTACTGAAGGGCAAGAAGAAGAAACGAGACCCTTAGTCTCCTTATGGATTGTTGTACTTACAATTTAGTCCCTGCGTGGACATTCATCGTATTTCAGTCCCTACGTGGACTTATCTTTTAGTCCCTGCATGGACACCTATCCTGTACTTGTGTTTAGGGCAGCGTGTAATCATATTTGAAATTATGGAATGTTATGTTATGAATTTCATTTTTGTTATTACTATATATGAAATAAATCAAAATCATTCCTTTTAATTTAATCCGCCTAAATAAAGAATCTTAAGAGTGAAACCTAGCCAGGTGTCTTTTAAGATCCGGCCAAGATGGTAAGACCTAAATTAAAAGATTCAGATTCCCTGTTAACCTCTGTAAGCATGTTAACAATCATGACAGATGTGATTCGTTAAAATCGCACACGTCATTCTTATACAAGAATCCTTTAAAGGATTCCCAAAGCCCAAATTAATGATATAATAAATCATGGGTTAGATCATCAATGAAGGTGATCGCTTGTTAAACATCCATTAGTGATGTAGTGCCTACGGGCCATAATAGTTGTCATAATAAGTATCAAGTGTCAAGAATCAAACATCAAGAATCTAGATTCATAGTATTAAGAATCAAGTGTCTAGAGTTAAGCACCAAGAATCAAGCATCTAGAATTAAGTATCAAGTCTCATAGTATTAAGAATCAAGAATCAAGATTCAAGTTTCATAGCATAAAGATTCACAAGTCTCATAAGTATCAAGAATCACATAGTATAAGGGATAAAATTGACAATAGCTAAAAGTTCAGGGATGCAGGCGTTACAGTCTCCCCTCCTTTAGGAGATTTCGTCCCCGAAATCTAAGAGGAAGCCTATTCGAAGAGCTGCGGATACTTGGTCTTCATCTCACTTTCGAGCTCCCAAGTGAATTTAGCGCCCCGCTTTCCTTCCCATCGAACCTTGACGATGGAAATTTTGTTGCGCCTTAATGTCACACCCCAATTTTCCACGTGTCACCGGTGGGCCCGGTGGGGAGTATCGTGACGTCATTGATATTATCATAGTCAAACAATACAACATATAAAATGCACAGCGGAAGCAAAAGTTATAGATTTATTTCAACTGAACAAAATGTAATGCTTAAGTATCACAAATGGTTGAAACAGATCCATAGGAGGATCAAATAAAAAGGAAAACTGATCAACAGACTTTGACATCTAAAGCTTGCGAGACTTGAGTAATGATGCCTGGAGTAGCCAGCCTATTTCGTCTAGCACCTGCACTTAGCCTTTTTGGAAAATACGTTAGTTTGCACTGGTAAATACAACTTAACTGACTCATTTTGAAAAGAGTTTGAAAATTGATTTAAATGCACTTCGGCAAAAATATTTTATAACTTGAGACAATTATTCAAAATAATCTTGTATACAGTTTTACTCATTTGTCGTCCATTAGGGCCGGTTTGTAGGGCCGGACTTAAGTTAACTGACACGCCACAGGTATAATGCCCACAAGGTCGATTCCTTATAGTGGGATACCAGTTTTTACATAAATGCAGCTGTCAGGTGTACGCCTACACCCCGTGCTTAGGTCGTGGCCATTTCATGAATGATGCCAAGATATCCGGGACATGGTCATTTAACCCCCAAGGGCCATACACCAAATAATACATATCAAACAGGTTATGTAAATACATCAATCACAATACGATTTAAATGACTACATACACCCGACCAAGCGGTACTTTTATAGTACCGTATCCCAAGCCCGTATAGGGAAAATAAGTTAAGGGTATTTACCTGAGCTGAATATAAATTCAATCCCAGCCGTATATCAAATCAGAAAGTACAGATAGCTTTTACTGGGCTCCTAATCTGGAACGAAGGTTTTAATAACCTATTAGAATCCTAACGGGTCTTTAATTTAGCCTAAGCTTTAGACCGGTTAGTTTTCAAAGGAAGGCACGGTTCAAACGCATGATAAAGCGAAGACCGGCTTAGAATGTGGTTTTGACCCAACAAGCTTGAATACTTGTTTAGTATGGGTAACTTAATCACATTCTGAATATTGAGACAAAAAATGATATGGTTTGACCCATTTCGGCTAATATATGTAAACTAGTTACATAGACCGATCCGAACGCGAAACATGCGTAACGGGTAACCATAAGAGTCATGAACATGTTCCACAAGTTAATATGCCTTTGATATGTTGTGATATCAGTAGGATATCTTCCATTATGCCCAAAACAAGTTTAAAACCAATTTATGCCCCGTTGGGGTATTTTGGTCATTTTAAAGGTTATAAAAGAGGTTAAATAGTAATCTGAGTTTCGGGTCTGATTATATCAGTAAAAATACTTAATTTATCAAGTTATATCATTTGGGTATAACCTATACGTGAAATTTATCACTTATAACCAAACTATGCATCTTAAGGGCATTTTGGTAATTTCACATAGGCTTAAAAAGGTCAAAACTAGAATTCTGAGCTTCAGACTTTTGCTTACTGCTAAAGTATGAAAATTTACTTAAAACATCAGTAGGTATTAAGTCTTATAGATTTAAAATGGTTTCAATATATACTATGCGTTAAAAAAACGCTTAAATAGGTGATTTTGAGCTATTTCCGGGTTCTAGAAGGGAAGCTGATATTTTTATTATTTTAGAAGGCTCAAAATACTTTATTTATCATATTAGATCCGTATAAAAAGGTTTGGGGTCAAAAGGTTTTGTAAAACTCATTTTCTAGCCTAAAAGAGCAAAATCGGCAATTACCGAATCAAGCTTAGAACTCTAGGTTACGATCAACCTAAAAATAATAAAAATCTTCAAAAATCCCAAAATATTATATTACATCAGTGGGTAATAAGTTTGGTATTAAAAATTGGGTTTAGATAGGCTATATGCTAATCATACGGTTTATTTACCGAAAAGCTTCTTAATTACGCTAATGAGCATATCTCCTAATCTAGACCTCAAATTGATGTGAAATTTTATGGACATGCTTATAGATCATTAATAAAGGTTTTAGTCCTTTCACATCTTCAAAAATCTCGTTTTAATATCAAAGGGCATTATGGTCAACATTTCGGCATTATGGAAACATGCGATGGTCTTTAATTCTAAAGAACCAAGTAGTATAACTTTGGGGGGTTATACTATCATATAACATGATCACAAAGGACACAAAGGCATAAATAAACTCAAGCTAATTCGGGTCAGAACTGAAAGTCAAAGCAAAGGTCAAACTTTGCGACTTTCGGTTGCGAACCGAGCCTATACTTAGAATTGTCGGGTTGAATCATGTTTAGACATGTTCAACTAATATTTACCAAGTCATTAGAGTGACAAAACTGATTTTAAATATTTTATATCATTAGTTATGAATTTTATTTAAAACAACCCGATTGACTTTAATTTGACCCGACAATTAAACTAAGTAAACGTGGTAATTAGGAGATGCCCTTTAGAGGGTTAAACACCTACCTAATTACGATCACGTATCCATGTTCAACGCGAACCATGGCTCAACCGATTAAAAGTCAAAGTGTTTATCAATAACGCTTGACTTTTCGGTTTAAATTCTAAACAAAAACTAAGCATGAAAGGAATCACTTACATAAGTCCAAAGGACTTGGAAGAGGTTCTCAAGAAGCTCAAGACCCTCAAAGATTGCAGAGAAATCAGAGAGCAATCCAGAAATGAGAAGAGGTGCAAGTGAAAACCCAAAATCTAAGGGGTATTTATAGGATTTTGAGAGCCGTTAGGATCGTTCATCGATAATCGTGCTTCAATCTCAGCCCTACACTTCATACCCATGGTTTACAAAACAATGGGCAGCCCCTAGATTCGATTATGAGAGTGTGAGAGCAAAACCAAAGCTGGTTTTCAAAATTCTGGAACTGGGCATGCTATACGGACCGTATGGTCCTGTATACGGTCCGTAAGGGACCTGTACAGCACATGCAATCTTTCATTAATTGACAGATTTGGCCCCTTCACACCCAAATGCCATTTCCGACATATTTGAGGCCCGTTAAACCATTTTTAAGGCTCTACCATGATGCCTAAGCATAGGGAACATGAAACATGCTCAAAAATATGCCGGATGTCGGTTCGTTTCGTCGTACGGTCCCGTTGTTCGGCTAATTACGACGAAACACGGACGGACGCTTAAAACGATCCAAATTACGCGACGAATGGAATTTTATCAAGCCAAACACTAAAATAAAATATTTTAGTGCTTACATAAATTTTTGGGTGTACGGGGATATTCAGAATGCAAGATATGCGCGAAAATGCAAACTTGTGCACTTTTTGACACTTTTAGTCCCTGCATGACATAAAAGTTTATTTTTGCGCACCAAACACCTCTAAGCCTATATCTAAGCTATATTAAGGTTAAATTGAGTATTCTAAACTCATGGTCATATTCCGGAAGGTCCGAAACCTTACGAATTGACATACTTTTGCGATTTGACGCTTTTAACCCCTCGCATACGAATATTGTCATAACTTTCTCATACTTTATCGAAACCTTGTGAAATTTTTATCAAACATTCTTGTGAGTATAATTAACCATTACAAAGCTTTGGGTCTGCTAAAAGATACTCAGAGGTATACTTTAAACATGTTGACACATTTAGCCCCTGTAGTTTGTAATTCCTCACTTTCTTTCACAATTAGCTTCGTATGATCCATGATTTATTCGTTTAAGGGTATAAACATCATGTAGGGTTATTGAAAGATATATTTATCCGATGTTGACATCTTGAGCCCTTACGTTCACATACTTTCCTTGTTTGTCAACTTTAGTCCTTCATACGTAATCTTGCACATGTTCAAAGCTTATGACACGTGTCAATACATTATTGGACATGAATTTTCGAGGTGTTACATCCTCACCCCCTTAAAAGAAATCTCGACCTCGAGATTTAATGAAACAAATGAGGGTACTTTTCTTTCATTGTGGACTCTACCTCCCACGTATACTCGGGTCCTCTGCGGGCATCCCATTTAACCTTTACAATAGGCACATGCTTTCTCCGAAGCTTCTTAACCTGTCGATCCTCAATCGACAAAGGTTTCTCCACAAATTTCAAGCTCTCATCTATATGCACATCTGTATGTGGTATGACTAGTGATTCATCAGCTAGACATTTCTTCAGATTGCAGACGTGGAACACATTGTGAATACCACTGAGCTCTTCAGGTAAGTTTAACTTGTAAGCCACTGACCCTACACATTCGATGATCTCGAATGGTCCTATATACCTCGGGCTTAGTTTACCTTTCTTACCAAATCGCATCACTCCCTTCCAGGGTGATACTTTAAGTAGGACCTTATCACCAACCTCAAACTTGAGAGGTTTTCGCCTCTTATCAGCATAACTTTTCTGCCTATCCCTGGCAGCTTTCAGGCGATCACGAATCTGGACAATCTTGTCCGTCGTTTCCAAGACTATATCTGGTCCTGATAATTGAGCTTCTCCTACTTCTGCCAAACAAATGGGTGTTCTGCACTTTCTACCATATAGTGCCTCAAAAGGCGCAGCCTTAATGCTGGTATGGTAGCTGTTATTGTAGGAGAACTCGATCAGAGGTAGGTGCCTATCCCATCTACCTCCTAAATCGATCACACATGCACGCAGCATGTCTTCCAATGTTTGAATTGTACGCTCACTCTGCCCATCCGTATGAGGATGGTAAGCCGTACTGAAATTTAATCGCGTGCCCAAAGACTGTTGGAAACTTTTCCAAAAATGAGATGTGTATCTGGTACCTCTGTCCGAGATAATAGCCACTGGTACTCCATGCAGAGACACAATCTTATCAACATATAACTGGGCCAACATGTCGGAACTGTAAGTTTCCTTATAATGTGCTGACTTAGTCAGTCTATCTACTATCACCCAAATAGTATCATTTCCTTTCTTAGTCTTTGGCAATTTGGTGATGAAATCCATTGTCACCATTTCCCATTTCCAAGTGGGAATTTCAGGCTGTTGCAGCAAACCTGACGGCTTTTGATGTTCGGCTTTAACTTGAGCACACGTCAAGCATTTAGCTACATAAGTGGCTATAGACTTTTTCAAGCCTATCCACCAATAGTTAGCCCTTAGATCCTGGTACATCTTATCAGCTCCAGGATGAACGGAATATTTGGAACTGTGGGCTTCCTGGAGGATAACATCCCGAAGTCCTCCATAAATTCGAACCCATATTCGTCCATTCAACCTTAGGATTCCGTCCTTGCCGTAGGATAACTGCTCCTCAGTTACTCCTAGCTTCTCATCAGGATAGTTAGCTTCCAGCGCTGCTTCCTTCTGTGCTGCTAACAATCTTTCATTCAAATTATTCTTTATCTCAATGCTTTTAGCATTGATTCTTATAGGCCTTATCCTTTCCTTTCGACTTAAGGCATCAGCAACCACATTTGTCTTGCCTGGATGGTATCTTATTTCACAATCATAGTCATTTAAAGTTTCCATCCAACGTCGCTGCCTCATATTTAAGTCCTTCTGATTAAACAAATGTTGAAGGCTCTTGTGATCAGAGTAGATTACACACTTCGTTCCATACAGGTAATGCCTCCAAAGCTTTAGTGCAAATACAACGGCACCCAGCTCCAAGTCATGGGTGGTGTAATTCCTTTCGTGCACCTTTAACTGACGTGAAGCATAGGCAATGACCTTGCCTTTCTGCATAAGCACACACCCCATCCCGGTGTGTGATGCATCACAATATACTACAAACTCATCAATTCCATCAGGCAACGTCAGAACAGGAGCGTTGCTCAACTTTTGCTTCAATATATCGAAGGATTATTGCTGCTTAGGCCCCCAATTGAACTTACTATTCTTGCGAGTTAGCAAAGTCAGGGGTGCTGCAATTCTTGAGAAGTTTTCGATAAACCGTCTATAATATCCTGCCAGTCCTAGAAAGCTGCGAATCTCAGTAGACGTCTTCGGCTCTTACCAGTTCATGACAGCTTCAACTTTAGCGGGATCTACTTGGATACCACGCTCACACACAAGATGTCCAAGAAATTGGACTTCACGAAGCCAAAATTCACACTTCGAGAACTTGGCATAAAGTTTCTCCTGCTGAAGTAGCTTCAGAATGCAATGGAGGTGCTTCTCATGGTCAGCTTGACTCTTTGAGTATATGAGAATGTCATCGATGAAGACAATGACAAATTTATCCAAGTATGGCTTGCAAACACGATTCATGAGATCCATGAATGCGGCAGGTGCGTTAGTGAGCCCAAAAGGCATCACTAGGAACTCGTAATGACCATAACGAGTTCTAAACGCAGTCTTGTGCACATCTTCATCTCTAACCTTCAACTGATGATAGCCTGACCTCAAATCAATCTTGGAGAAGTAGCTTGCCCCTTGAAGCTGATCGAATAGATCAACGATCCTGGGCAAAGGGTACCTATTCTTGATAGTTACCTTATTAAGCTCACGGTAATCAATGCATAGACGCATTGATACATCCTTCTTCTTGACGAATAAAATTGGCGCTCCCCATGGAGACAAACTAGGTCTTATAAAACCCTTGGCTAGCAAATCATCTAGCTGCGTCCTCAATTCCTTCATCTCTGTTGGTGCCAACCTATAAGGTGCTCTCGCAACAGGCGCTGCTCCGGGGATGATATCAATTCTGAATTCCACTTGCCTATCTGGTGGCAAACCAGGTAGTTCTTCAGGGAAAACTTCAGGGTATTCAGAAATGACTGGAATATCTCCAATCTTGGGCTTTTGCTCGTCGACCGTTACTTGGGCCATATAAATGACACAACCCTTCTTCATGCACCTAGATGCCTTGAGCATAGACACTTGCTCAGGCAATCCGTGTTGGGTATCTCCTTGAATGGTAAGTGACTCACCAGACGGAGTCTTAATCACTACTTGCTTCTTGTTGCAGATGATCTGGGCTTGGTTATGCGATAACCAATCCATGCCCAACACTATATCAAATCCGGCTAACTTCAAAGGAAGCAAGGACAAAGGAAAAGAGTGGTTCCTAATGGATATAAAACATCCATCTAAAACGGTTGAGGCGGTTTCTACGGTACCATCAGCTAATTCCACCTCATATTTCACACTTAAGGTTTTAACAGGTAAATTCAGCAACTTACAAAACTTATTATCTATGAACGACTTATCAGCGCCAGAATCAAACAGTACTCTAGCATATACATCATTTACGAGGAAGGTACCTGTGATCACATTGTCGTCCTGAATGGCCTCCTGCACGTTCATTTGGAAGACCCTAGCATTGGTCTTCTTGGCTTCCTCAGGCTTCTTAGCGTATTTAGGGCAGTTAGTCTTAATGTTCCCTTTCTCGTTACAGTCGTAGCAGGTAGCATCTTTGATTCTTTTGCAATCAATAGTCTTATGCTCCTTAGACTTGCATAACCCACATGCAGGTGATCCTGATTGAGACTTGGTCTCAAGCCTGCATTTTCCAAAGTGGCGTTTTTGGAAAGTTGAGCACTTTGGCTTTTCCTCTGCTCGCTGACTACCTTTTCCAGACCCAAACTTCTTGGATTCAGGGTTTCCATTGTGCTTCTTCTCAGACCCTCGTGAGCCATCCTCCTCACGCTTCCTCTTACTCTCTTCAGAGTTCTTGAGCGATCTTAACCTGACCGCATCTAAAGTGAGGGATAGAGATAGATCAGCAACTGATCTAAAAGTAGTAGGTCTCGAAGCCTTAACACTGGCTTTGATTTCTGGGGCTAGACCCCCAATGAAGCGAGCAATCCTCTTGGGCTCTGGTGTCACCAGGTAAGGAACCAATCTAGACATGGTATTGAAACTGGTGAGGTAAGCTTGACAATCTAAATTCTGCATCACCAAAGATAAGAAATCCGATTCAATCCTTTCCACCTCATGCTGTGGACAGTAGTTCTCCTTAATGAGAACAACAAACTGCTCCCATGACATATTATAGAGTGGGATCTTCCCAGCAGCTTGAATGAGAGACTTCCACCATGCCAGTGCCTCTCCCTTGAACGATTGGGATACATACTTCACTATATCCCTTTCAGCACAACCGCTGATATCAACAATAGTCTCCATTTCATCTAACCAAGTCATACAATCAATTGCTCCTTTCTCCCCAGTGAAATCCCGGGGTTTGCTGGACACAAAGTACTTATAAGTACAAGACTTGGTACGTGGCTCATCATCGAACACTATTCTCTTGGATGGAGCACTATGTTGGTTTGAGGAATGTTCGACATCCTCTTTCTTAGGTCCATCCTTCTTCGAGGGTGGCTTGCTATGAGCTTCAGAATGAGTCTTAGGAACAGACTTAGAGTGGGGTACCGAAGAGGTTCTACTATACGTCTCACTAACCTCCTTGAATTGCTCCTTTACAGCTTTAGATACAGCTGTATCAATCAGTGTACGGAGCTCTCCCTTGGTTATATTAACCCTATCATCATCGCGGCTTTCCAAAGAATGACTGTTCACTTCCTCCGACCTTGCCATGTAGCTTTAATTGCTACATAAAATCAAATGAGGATGAGGTTTATACGGAAGCTTATACAGTTCTATCGTTTTAAACGATTTATTAACTATGGTTTATAATACCCATTTTAGTTAATTATCCAGGATAACCCTAAGTTATATATAATAGCACAAAAGGCCTAGTCACATAGATAGATTTAATTAACAAACCAGGATTTTACAGAATCGAGGTATTAAGGTTTGAATCAAAGTTCATTACCTTTTCTTGACAGGGCGTTGTAGGCTACCACTGTCTTTAGTCCCAGAGGACGTTAATTATAGCCCGAGGGCACTTCATCCTTAAGGGATGATCATATCAATAAGGGAATTTAGAATAACCATTTTAATAATGACTTATGTGATTTTATCGAATCATACTTCGTCAAGCATATTAACATGCTTTCAGATGTTAACAAGGTTTGAATCTTTTTGAACAGGTTGTACCATCTTGGCCATATCTACAATGACATTTAGGCTAGGTTTTACCTTTAAGATTCTTTTTAATATTAAACGCAGAGCAATCCTAATTTGAGATGTTAACAAGGATCTGAATCTAATTGAGGAACTACCATCTTGGCCCTATCCCGAGCTAGGTATTGTCCCTTTTTAGATTTTGCCATTTTATCACAATGGTAGATCTTATAATATAGGAATCTAATCATCCCATTGAATTTAAACAAATATATGGTTTCCCTAAACGGGACTTCTATCAAAATGACTTGCCCATGCAAGGGCTAATCAGAAAATAACAAAGGAAACAAAAATATAACGAATTAGGATTAGTCCTATGTTCTTGTCTAGACTCGAGAATGTGCAATTGTGTAACTGAGATTAAACACAAAAGGCTAGTGTTTAATTCACTCAGTGTTGGCTCTGATACCAACCTGTCACACCCCAATTTTCCACGTGTCACCGGTGGGCCCGGTGGGGAGTATCGTGACGTCATTGATATTATCATAGTCAAACAACACAACATATAAAATGCACAGCGGAAGCAAAAGTTATAGATTTATTTCAACTGAACAAAATGTAATGTTTAAGTATCACAAACAGTTGAAACAGATCCACAGGAGGATCAAATAAAAAGGAAAACTGTTCAACAGACTTTGACATCTAAAGCTTGCGAGACTTGAGTAATGATGCCTGGAGTAGCCAGCCTATTTCGTCTAGCACCTGCACTTAGCCTTTTTGGAAAATACGTCAGTTTGCACTGGTAAATACAACTTAACTGACTCATTTTGAAAAGAGTTTGAAAATTGATTTAAATGTACTTCGGCAAAAATATTTTATAACTTGGGACAATTATTCAAAATAATCTTGTATACAGTTTTACTCATTTGTCGTCCATTAGGGCCGGTTTGTAGGGCCGGACTTAAGTTAACTGACACGCCACAGGTATAATGCCCACAAGGTCGATTCCTTATAGTGGGATACCAGTTTTTACATAAATGCAGCTGTCAGGTGTACGCCTATACCCCATGCTTAGGTCGTGGCCATTTCATGAATGATGCCAAGGATATCCGGGACATGGTCATTTAACCCCCAAGGGCCATACACCAAATAATACATATCAAACAGGTTATGTAAATACATCAATCACAATACGATTTAAATGACTACATACACCCGACCAAGCGGTACTTTTATAGTACCGTATCCCAAGCCCGTATAGGGAAAATAAGTTAAGGGTATTTACCTGAGCTGAATATAAATTCAATCCCAGCCGTATATCAAATCAGAAAGTACATATAGCTTTTACTGGGCTCCTAATATGGAACGAAGGTTTTAATAACCTATTAGAATCCTAACGGGTCTTTAATTTAGCCTAAGCTTTAGACCGGTTAGTTTTCAAAGGAAGGCACGGTTCAAACGTATGATAAAGCGAAGACCGGCTTAGAATGTGGTTTTGACCCAACAAGCTTGAATACTTGTTTAGTATGGGTAACTTAATCACATTCTGAATATTGAGACAAAAAATGATATGGTTTGACCCATTTCGGCTAATATATGTAAACTAGTTACATAGACCGATCCGAACGCGAAACATGCGTAACGGGTAACCATAAGAGTCATGAACATGTTCCACAAGTTAATATGCCTTTGATATCTTGTGATATCAGTAGGATATCTTCCATTATGCCCAAAACAAGTTTAAAACCAATTTATGCCCCGTTGGGGTATTTTGGTCATTTTAAAGGTTATAAAAGAGGTTAAATAGTAATCTGAGTTTCGGGTCTGATTATATCAGTAAAAATACTTAATTTATCAAGTTATATCATTTGGGTATAACCTATATGTGAAATTTATCACTTATAACCAAACTATGCATCTTAAGGGCATTTTGTTAATTTCACATAGGCTTAAAAAGGTCAAAACTAGAATTCTGAGCTTAAGACTTTTGCTTACTGCTAAAGTATGAAAATTTACTTAAAACATCAGTAGGTATCAAGTCTAATAGATTTAAAATGGTTTCAATATATACTATGCGTTAAAAAAACGCTTAAATAGGTGATTTTGAGCTATTTCCGGGTTCTAGAAGGGAAGCTGATATTTTTATTATTTTAGAAGGCTCAAAATACTTTATTTATCATATTAGATCCGTATAAAAAGGTTTGGGGTCAAAAGGTTTTGTAAAACTCATTTTCTAGCCTAAAAGGGCAAAATCGGCAATTACCGAATCAAGCTTAGAACTCTAGGTTACGATCAGCCTAAAAATAAATAAAAATCTTCAAAAATCCCAAAATATTATATTACATCAGTGGGTAATAAGTTTGGTATTAAAAATTGGGTTTAGATAGGCTATATGCTAATCATACGGTTTATTTACCGAAAAGCTTCTTAATTACGCTAATGAGCATATCTCCTAATCTAGACCTCAAACTGATGTGAAATTTTTTGGACATGCTTATAGATCAGTAATAAAGGTTTTAGTCCTTTCACATCTTCAAAAACCTCGTTTTAATATCAAAGGGCATTATGGTCAACATTTCGGCATTATGGAAACATGCGATGGTCTTTAATTCTAAAGAACCAAGTAGTATAACTTTGGGGGGTTATACTATCATATAACATGATCACAAAGGACCCTAAGGCATAAATAAACTCAAGCTAATTCGGGTCAGAACTGAAAGTCAAAGCAAAGGTCAAACTTTGCGACTTTCGGTTGCGAACCGAGCCTATACTTAGAATTGTCGGGTTGAATCATGTTTAGACATGTCGGGTTGAATTGTCGGGTTATATCATTAGTTATGAATTTTATTTAAAACAACCCGATTGACTTTAATTTGACCCGACAATTAAACTAAGTAAACGTGGTAATTAGGAGATGCCCTTTAGAGGGTTAAACACCTACCTAATTACGATCACGTATCCATGTTCAACGCGAACCATGGTTCAACCGATTAAAAGTCAAAGTGTTTATCGATAACGCTTGACTTTTCGGTTTAAATTCTAAACAAAAACTAAGCATGAAAGGAATCACTTACATAAGTCCAAAGGACTTGGAAGAGGTTCTCAAGAAGCTCAAGACCCTCAAAGATTGCAGAGAAATCAGAGAGCAATCCAGAAATGAGAAGAGGTGCAAGTGAAAACCCAAAATCTAAGGGGTATTTATAGGATTTTGAGAGCCGTTAGGATCGTTCATCGATAATCGTGCTTCAATCTCAGCCCTGCACTTCATACCCATGGTTTACAAAACAATGGGCAGCCCCTAGATTCGATTTTGAGAGTGCGAGAGCAAAACCAAAGCTGGTTTTCAAAATTCTGGAACTGGGCATGCTATACGGACCGTATGGTCCTGTATACGGTCCATAAGGGACCTGTACAGCACATGCAATCTTTCATTAATTGACAGATTTGGCCCCTGCACTCCCAAATGCCATTTCCGACATATTTGAGGCCCGTTAAACCATTTTAAGGCTCTACAATGATGCCTAAGCATAGGGAACATGAAACATGCTCAAAAATATGCCGGATGTCGGTTCGTTTGGTCGTACGGTCCCGTTGTTCGGCTAATTACGACGAAACACGGACGGACGCTTAAAACGATCCAAATTACGCGACGAATGGAATTTTATCAAGCCAAACAATAAAATAAAATATTTTAGTGCTTACATAAATTTTTGGGTGTCCGGGGATATTCAGAATGCAAGATATGCGCGAAAATGCAAACTTGTGCACTTTTTGACACTTTTAGTCCCTGCATGACATAAAAGTTTATTTTTGCGCACCAAACACCTCTAAGCCTATATCTAAGTTATATTAAGGTTAAATTGAGTATTCTAAACTCATGGTCATATTCCGGAAGGTCCGAAACCTTACGAATTGACATACTTTTGCGGTTTGACGCTTTTAACCCCTCGCATACGAATATTGTCATAACTTTCTCATACTTTATTGAAACCTTGTGAAATTTTTATCACACATTCTTGTGAGTATAATTAACCATTACAAAGCTTTGGGTCTTCTAAAAGATCACTCAGAGACTTTAAACATGTTGACACATTTAGCCCCTGTAGTTTGTAATTCCTCACTTTCTTTCACAATTAGCTTCGTATGATCCATGATTTATTCGTTTAATGGTATAAACATCATGTAGGGTTATTGAAAGATATATTTATCCGATGTTGACATCTTGAACCCTTACGTTCACATACTTTCCTTGTTTGTCAACTTTAGTCCTTCATACGTAATCTTGCACATGTTCAAAGCTTATGACACGTGTCAATACATTATTGGAAATGAATTTTCGAGGTGTTACATTAATCGCTTGATGTCTCGATCCATGATTTCGACCGGTTTCTCCACGAACTGTAAAGCTTCATTTATTTGCAAGTCTTCGAGGGGAACCTGTAGTTCCTCGTCGGCTAGGCATTTACGTAGGTTAGATACGTGGAACACCGGATGCACATTGTTTAGTTCTTGTGGTAGGTCGAGTCTGTACGCCACCTTGCCAATCCTTTCAAGTATCGTGAAAGGACCCACATAGCGAGGAGCGAGCTTTCCCTTCTTACCAAAACGAACTACTCCCTTCCAGAGAGATACCTTGAGAAGAACTCGATCACCAACATCAAATTCCATAGGTTTGCGCATTTTATCAGCATTCTGCTCCAAGTCTTGATCAAGTTATCACGGATATGAAGAATCTTATCCGTTGTCTCTTGAATAATTTTAGGGCCAGTAAGTTGCTTGTCACCAACCTCATGCCAGCTGAGAGGAGATCGGCACTTGCGACCATATAAAGCTTCGAAAGGAGCCATCTGAATACTGGAATGATAGCTGTTGTTGTATGAAAACTCAATCAATGGTAAATGTACATCCCAGTTACCACCAAAGTCAATGACACAAGAACGGAGCATATCCTCCAGGGCTTGAATAGTACGCTCGGTCTTTCCATTCGTTTAAGGATGAAAGGTTGTGCTAACATTCAAATGAGAACCCATAGCGGATTGAAAGGTTTACCAAAGACGTGAAGTAAAACGACCATCACGGTCAGAGATTATGTCAAAAGGCATGCCATGACGGCATATAATCTCATCGGTATAGATTCGAGCAAGATTCTCCACTTTATAATCTTCGCGAATAGGAAGAAAGTGGGCTGATTTGGTCAATCGGTCGATGATCACCCAGATACTGTCATGACCAGTAGGTGTACGGGGTAGTTCAGTAATAAAGTCCATGGCAAGGCTATCCCATTTCCAAACGGGAATTTCGGGTTGTTCTAAGAGTCCTGAAGGACGTTGATGTTCAGCCTTTACCTTCGAGCAAGTAAGGCATTTTGAGACGTAAGCAGCGCTGTCATTCTTCATACCAGGCCACCAATAAGTCATACGTAAATCATGGTTCATCTTATCAGCGCCTGGATGAATAGAGTAACGAGATTTGTGAGCCTCATTCATAATGGGCTCACAGAGGTAATCGCGATCTGGTACCCAGATGCGATTCAGATAGTATTGAAGTCCATCAGACTTAGTTTCGATTTGATCCACAGTGTGACAACTCGTACTTAAGACCTATCTTGTAACGTTACGTGAGCTACTCTAATTGAATGAATGCATGTTTACGTGATATGTGTTTCTTTTGTATGTTACGAATTAAATGATTGTATGTATGTTACTTGAACTCGAACCGCACAACTCCCACTTGATCCCATTAACCCTTTCGGCCCTACACGACTCGAGATCTCAAGGGCGGCCCATTGAGGGTTTCGGCTCACTACACTTGGACTCGGCCCGCTCCCTTTAGCTTGGTTATATGTTTACACGTACACACACTATTAGGGTTTCTACTTCTCACAACTTCGCAACCAAGAACACACACAATCACTCAACTCTCTCGACCGACTCGGAACCAAGGCAGCCGAATAAACCTTCTCATCCTTACTGTTGGATTCGGATCATCCTACCTTCTATTTCGGTTAGTGTTTGGATTCTTTGGTGACATGTTTTATGATGTTTTGATGTGTGTTTACAATTTTGCATGTTGATCTAGAATCTACTATTAACATGATTGATTATGTTGTTGTTCATGTTATAACCGGCTCATAATTATATATTAGATTATGTTCACATAAATCAGAATTGTATGATAAGGATCTAGAACCGAATGCATGGTTGGTATGTTGAATCGGTTAGGGTTACATGCTAGTCTTTGAGTTCAATAGTCGAACGATTAGGTTGTATGTTCATATGGTACTGATTGATTGTTCTTGAATTGTTATGAATATGATTGAATGCTGAATAATCGTTGATTTGATCCAAGTTGAAACTGCCAAAAATTGTTAGCAATTGTTACGGAATTAATGAGCTGTAAATTAGGAAGTTGGTTACATTCCTGATCTAGACACGGATTACGAGTCGAGAACTCCTAGTCTTGACTCGAGACCACAACACTCGCACACAAACAGCACAACTCGAGACCGGCATTGCGAGTCCGGTTGCGACTCGATACCGTGAAGTCTCGACTTGACCATGACCACTCGAGACCTCCTTTTGTTGCGACTCGAGATCCCTAGTCTCGACTCGAGACCATATGCACGTGCACACACAGTTGGACCTTTCACTATTACGAGCCCAATTGATTTGGGCCGGATACTTGGACTTGTTTACGTGACTGCTATTGGACTGCTATGAATACTTGTGTATGCCATGATTGTATTTGCCACAATATGTGTAGAACATACGTGCTATATTCGAATACGAACCTGACTTGTATGATAACCATGCTAGGACGTGGTTGATCACCATATAGCTTACCCGAACTTTCTGTGTATCTGCCGAGCAAACCAAGGTGAGTTCACACAGCCAAGGCATGGGGTTCCCAGGGTGGGAATGGGATTGGATGATCATTTCGTGCGTACCTAGTTAATGGAACCTAATGATATGGTCCTCAGGGTGAGGATGGTAAATGATAAGATACGGCTAGACTAGTATACCGATTGAACTGATCTTCGCATACACGCCAGGGGTTGGCCGCGATATTATGACTAATCTTCGCATGCATGCCTTAGAAAGGCCGCGAACTATACGTACTAAACTTCGCACACATGCCAGGGTGGCCAGCGATACAAATATACATAGTCTAGAATACTTGAGAACTTTCCCTAATCTTCGCATACATGCCTAGAGGGCTGCGATACGAACTGATACGATACATGATTAAATGAACGAACGCAATGCTTACTATACCATTACTATTACTGAACTTACTTTCTGTGAACTCGCTCAACTAGTTGTTGACTCTTTGCTGCATGCCTTGCAGGACCTTAGGTACTAACAGAGCTTGCACAAGGAGGAGCAGGTCGTTGTGGGCAAATGGATCGTGATTGCTTATTAAACACTTATGACATTTCATACGTTAATACTTATGTTGGGTTTTATACATTAATGCTTCCGCTACATCTACTTATGTTGGTTTTGATAAACACCTCTCGTATTGATGGATAACTTTTACTATTTAATTACATGTTCAATATGATTGGTGGCTTGATCCTGGTCATGTCACGCCTCCAAGCGGTGGTACTCCGCGTGTGGGATTTTGGGGGTGTGACAGATTGGTATCAGAGCCATTGGTTATAGAGAACTTGGTTTTAATATGGGGGAAACGTTTTTATTAAAACCAGACTATAACCAGAACAGTGCTCTCAACGATCCACAACGACGCTTCGCTCCACGTGCAAGACTCGACATCCTAGGTAATATGGTTTATGTTTATTGCCTACATGCTAGAATTATATAGAACTTTGCTCGTAGTATGCCTAGATACACATGACCCTATTACATGAGAATACCTATGTGCTTACACTCTTCTGTCATCGCACTTTACGCGAACCTCTCTCTTACCGATGTTATCTTTGCTATGAAGATCATGTCTGGACGAATTAACATGACTCAAGCCCAGTTGACGGCTCTCATTAACGAACAAGTTGCTGCGGCACTTGCAGCCGCACAAGCAGGAGGTATATCCTGTAGTCATAGCACACACCAGGATCATTAGATCCTACACTCCTAAACCAACTCTCATGTTTAAACTTTGTCCTATTCGTACACAATAGGTCAACCCGCACAGCAACCTGTCTGCACATTCAAGAACTTCATGGACTGTCGTCCAAGCACATTCAGTGGCACGGAAGGAGCAGTGGGACTACTCCATTGGTTTGAGAAGCTCGAATCGGTATTCGAGATGTGTGAATGCCCTGAGGCTCGCAGGGTCAAGTACGCCACTGGCACGTTGGAGGGAATCGTGCTAACCTGGTGGAACGCGTAAGTACAGATCCTAGGGTTGGCAGCTGCTAACGCCACACCCTGGAACGATTTTAAGGAACTGATCAAACGAGAATACTGCTTGCGAGACGACATCCACAAGTTGGAGGATGAGTTATACCACTTGAAGATGACGGGGTCAGAGATTGAAGCCTACACGAAACGGTCGAACGAACTGGCCATCTTGTGTCCAACCATGGTGGACCCTCCAATCAAGCGTATCGAATTGTACCTCAAGGGTCTAGCCTCAGAGATTCAGAGCCATGTTACATCGGCAAACCTCGACAACATCCAAGACATTCAGCGTCTTGCTCATCGCCTTACGGATCAGGCGGTGGAACAGAACAAGCTGCCCAAACGCATCAGTGCTACCACTACTGCTGTCGCTACCTCTGCTACTCCCAGTGACAACAAAAGAAAATGGGATGGGGATTCCAGCAAGGGATCGGTTTCTGTTCAGTCTCAAGCACAGCAGCGCAAGACAAATGACTACCAGAGTCCGAATCAGCAGTCATCAGGCAGTCAGGGACAGGGTGGATATCGGGGAATTCACCCATGGTGTAGTAGGTGCAACAAACACCACAGTGGAAGATGTCGCAGGGAACGTTGTCAAAGATGCCTCAAGATGGGTCATGAGGCTAAGGATTGTAGAAGCTCACGGCCAGCAAACCAGAATCAGCAACTCCCACCGCCAGCTCCACAGAACCAGCAGCAGCAGCCACAGCGTGGAAACCGGGGATGTTTCCAGTGTGGGGCTGAAGGTCACTTCAAACGTGATTGCCTCAATTGAACCAGAACCAGAATCGCAACAACAACAATAATCAGGGTAACGGGAACAACAACAACGGGGGAAACAACAACAACAACAATGGCAACGAGGCAAGGGGTCGTGCTTTCGTGCTGGGGCGAGGAGACGCAATGAACGATCCCAATGTGGTTATGGGTAAGTTTCTCCTCGACGATATTTATGTTACTGTTTTATTTGATTCGGGTACGGATACAAGTTATATATCTGTGAAAGCCAGTAAATTGTTAAAACGTGCACCAACACCCCTAAACACCAAGCATGTAGTAGAACTAGCTAATGGTAAGAGCCTAGAAGCCACGCAGGTAGTCAAGGGTTGTAGTATTGTCTTAGCTGGTCAAGCTTTCTCCATCGACCTTATTCCCATAGTTTTGGGTAGTTTCGATATCGTTATAGGGATGGATTGGTTATCCCAACATCAGGCAGAAATCTTATGCAGCGAGAAGATCATTCGTATTCCCCGTTCTGGTCAAGAACCTCTCGAAGTTCAAGGCGACAAGAGTGGTGCTGTGGTTGGCATCATCTCTTTCTTGAAGGCTCAGAAATGTTTACGAAAGGGGCACACTGCAATTCTGGCACTTGTCACTGACGCATCAGCAAAGGAAAAGAAGCTGGAGGATATTCCAGTTGTACGTGACTTTCCTCAGGTGTTTCCTGTAGATTTACCCGGTTTACCGCCTCACCGCCAAGTCGAATTCCAGATTGAGTTAGCTCCTGGAGCAGCACCTATAGCTCGAGCACCGTATCGTTTAGCTCCAACTGAACTGGAAGAACTGTCGAAACAGCTACAAGAGCTCTTGGAAAAGGGCTTTATTCGTCCAAGCTCATCTCCTTGGGGAGCTCCAGTACTTTTCGTGAAAAAGAAGGATGGAACTTTCAGGATGTGCATCGACTACCGTGAACTCAACAAGGTGACGGTGAAGAACCGTTATCCTCTTCCGCGTATAGACGATTTATTCGACCAGTTGCAGGGGTCGAGTTACCACTCCAAGATAGACTTAAGGTTGGGTTACCATCAGCTGAGAGTCCGAGAGGAGGACGTCTCCAAGACAGCATTCAGAACTCGCTACGGTCACTACGAGTTTCTTGTCATGCCGTTCGGGTTAACGAACGCGCCTGCCGTATTTATGGATCTTATGAACAGGGTGTGCAACCCTACTTAGACAAGTTTGTGATTGTATTCATCGATGACATTCTGATCTACTCCAAGAGTCAGGAGGAACATGAGCAGCACTTGCATCTTATCTTGGAACTTCTTCGAAAGGAACAGCTGTACGCCAAGTTCTCGAAATGTGACTTCTGGCTTCGTGAAGTCCACTTTCTAGGCCACGTAGTAAACAAGGATGGGATCCATGTCGACCCATCCAAGGTAGACTCGATCAGGAACTGGCCTGCACCACGTACACCAACGGAAATACGCCAATTCTTGGGTTTGGCGGGATATTACAGACGGTTCATCAAGGACTTCTCAAAGATTGCTCAGCCGCTTACACTACTAACACAGAAGGGTGTCACCTACCGATGGGGCAACACCCAGGAAACCGCTTTTCAGTACCTAAAGGATAGGCTTTGCAGCGCACCTATTCTCTCATTGCCAGAGGGCACGGACGACTTTGTGGTTTATTGTGATGCGTCGATACAGGGTCTTGGGTGTGTTAATGCAGCGCGACAAGGTCATTGCTTACGCTTCTCGTCAACTCAAGGTTCATGAACGAAACTACACGACGCACGATTTAGAGCTGGGAGCTGTTGTTTTTGCACTTAAGATATGGCGACACTACCTGTACGGTACCAAGTGCACAATTTACACCGATCACAGGAGTCTCGAGCATATTCTTAAGCAGAAGGATTTGAACATGCGTCAACGACGATGGGTTGAGTTACTCAACGATTACGAATGCGCCATCAAGTACCATCCAGGCAAGGCCAATGTTGTGGCTGACGCTCTCAGTCGAAAGGACACTCTACCTAGACGCGTACGAGCCTTGCAGCTCACTATTCAGTCCAGTCTTCCTGCACAGATGCGAACTGCTCAGATGGAAGCATTGAAACCCGAAAACGTCAAGGCTGAAGCCCTACGCGACTCACGACAGCGATTAGAACAGAAGGCAGACGGCGCCTACTATGTAACGGGGCGTATTTGGGTCCCACTTTATGGCGGTCTACGCGAGCTGGTAATGGATGAAGCTCACAAGTCTCGCAACTCGGTACACCCAGGGTCGGATAAAATATACCACGACATCAGAACTACTTATTGGTGGCCTAGTATGAAGGCCCACATCGCTACTTATGTCGGCAAATGCTTGACCTGTGCAAGAGTCAAGGCAGAGTATCAGAAACCAGCAGGCCTACTTCAGCAACCAAAGATACCACAGTGGAAATGGGAGGAAATTTCCATGGATTTTGTTACAGGCCTGCCTAGATCTCAGCATGGGAACGATACTATTTGGGTGATCGTGGATTGACTCACCAAGTCTGCTCACTTCTTGGCAATCAAAGAAACGGACAAGTTTTCCACACTTGCAGACATATACTTGAAGGAAGTAGTCTCAAGGCACGGGGTGCCCACCTCTATCATTTCGGATCGCGATGCACGACTCACTTCAGAGCTATGGCAAGCAATGCACAAAGCTTTTGGCTCACAGTTAGACATGAGCACAGCATATCACCCTCAGACGGATGTACAGTCTGCACGCACGATACAAACTCTAGAAGACATGCTTCGGGCATGTGTTATCGATTTCGGCAACGGCTGGGAAAAGCATCTTCCTTTGGTGGAGTTCTCATATAATAACAGTTATCACACCAGCATACAAGCCGCTCCATTCGAGGCATTGTACGGGCGTAAATGCCGGTCACCTCTCTGTTGGGCAGAGGTGGGGGATAGTCAGATCACGGGTCCGGAGATTGTAGTGGACGCCACAGAAAAGATGGCACAGATACGACAACGCATGGCGGCAGCACGCGACCGTCAGAAAGCCTACGCGGACAAGCGTAGAAAGCCATTGGAATTTCAGGTCGGGGACCGGGTTTTACTCAAAGTCTCACCCTGGAAGGGTGTGGTTCGTTTTGGCAAACGGGGCAAACTAAATCCGCGGTATGTCGGACCGTTCGAGATCATTGAGAAAATAGGCAAGGTGGCCTACAAGCTAAACTTACCAGCTGAACTCGGCGCAGTTCACAATGTATTTCACGTGTCGAATCTGAAGAAGTGCCTGTCAGATGAGACCCTCATAATTCCTTTTAAGGAACTCACCATCAACGAGCGGTTGCAGTTCGTCGAGGAGCCAGTTGAAATCACGGACCGGGATGTTAAGGTCCTCAAAAACAAGAGAATCCCTCTTGTTCGAGTTCGTTGGAACTCCCGTCGTGGCCCAGAGTACACCTGGGAACGCGAAGACCAGATGACAGAAAAGTACCCCCAGTTATTCGGAACCAATGCAACCACTACTGAGGCTGAAGCTACTACTGCGGAATTTCGGGACGAAATTCCAGATCAACGGGGGGAGGATGTGACACCCTAGGAAAACTAGTGAACAATACAACTTACCTAGCTTCCTCAGTGAGTGCGTACCAAATTTCGGGACGAAATTTCTTTTAAGTTGGGGATAATGTGACAACTCGTACTTTAGACCTATCTTGTAACGTTACGTGAGCTACTCTAATTGAATGAATGCATGTTTACGTGATATGTGTTTCTTTTGTATGTTACGAATTAAATGATTGTATGTATGTTACTTGAACTCGAACCGCACAACTCCCACTTGATCCCATTAACCCTTTCGGCCCTACACGACTCGAGATCTCAAGGGCGGCCCATTGAGGGTTTCGGCTCACTACACTTGGACTCGGCCCGCTCCCTTTAGCTTGGTTATATGTTTACACGTACACACACTATTAGGGTTTCTACTTCTCACAACTTCGCAACCAAGAACACACACAATCACTCAACTCTCTCGACCGACTCGGAACCAAGGCAGCCGAATAAACCTTCTCATCCTTACTGTTGGATTCGGATCATCCTACCTTCTATTTCGGTTAGTGTTTGGATTCTTTGGTGACATGTTTTATGATGTTTTGATGTGTGTTTACAATTTTGCATGTTGATCTAGAATCTACTGTTAACATGATTGATTATGTTGTTGTTTATGTTATAACCGGCTCATAATTATATATTAGATTATGTTCACATAAATCAGAATTGTATGATAAGGATCTAGAACCGAATGCATGGTTGGTATGTTGAATCGGTTAGGGTTACATGCTAGTCTTTGAGTTCAATAGTCGAACGATTAGGTTGTATGTTCATATGGTACTGATTGATTGTTCTTGAATTGTTATGAATATGATTGAATGTTGAATAATCGTTGATTTGATCCAAGTTGAAACTGCCAAAAATTGTTAGCAATTGTTATGGACTTAATGAGCTGTAAATTAGGAAGTTGGTTACATTCCTGATCTAGACACGGATTGCGAGTCGAGAACTCCTAGTCTCGACTCGAGACCACAACACTCGCACACAAACAGCACAACTCGAGACCGGCATTGCGAGTCCGGTTACGACTCGAGACCGTGAAGTCTCGACTTGACCATGACCACTCGAGACCTCCTTTTGTTGCGACTCGAGATCCCTAGTCTCGACTCGAGACCATATGCACGTGCACACACAGTTGGACCTTTCACTATTACGAGCCCAATTGATTTGGGCCGGATACATGGACTTGTTTACGTGACCGCTATTGGACTGCTATGAATACTTGTGTATGCCATGATTGTATTTGCCACAATATGTGTAGAACATACGTGCTATATTCGAATACGAACCTGACTTGTATGATAACCATGCTAGGACGTGGTTGATCACCATATAGCTTACCCGAACTTTCTGTGTATCTGCCGAGCAAACCAAGGTGAGTTCACACAGCCAAGGCATGGGGTTCCCAGGGTGGGAATGGGATTGGATGATCATTTCGTGCGTACCTAGTTAATGGAACCTAATGATATGGTCCTCAGGGTGAGGATGGTAAATGATAAGATACGGCTAGACTAGTATACCGATTGAACTAATCTTCGCATACACGCCAGGGGTTGGCCGCGATATTATGACTAATCTTCGCATGCATGCCTTGGAAAGGCCGCGAACTATACATACTAAACTTCGCACACATGCCAGGGTGGCCAGCGATACAAATATACATAGTCTAGAATACTTGAGAACTTTTCCTAATCTTCGCATACATGCCTAGAGGGCTGCGATACGAACTGATACGATACATGATTAAATGAACGAACGCAATGCTTACTATACCATTACTATTACTGAACTTACTTTCTGTGAACTCGCTCAACTAGTTGTTGACTCTTTGTTGCACGCCTTGCAGGACCTTAGGTACTAATGGAGCTTGCACAAGGAGGAGCAGGTCGTTGTGGGCAAATGGATCGTGATTGCTTATTAAACACTTATGACATTTCATACGTTAATACTTATGTTGGGTTTTATACATTAATGCTTCCGCTACATCTACTTATGTTGGTTTTGATAAACACCTCTCGTATTGATGGATAACTTTTACTATTTAATTACATGTTCAATATGATTGGTGGCTTGATCCTGGTCATGTCACGCCTCCAAGCGGTGGTACTCCGCGTGTGGGATTTTGGGGGTGTGACACACAGTAGCACCACGTATTTCAACAAGTAGACTACCTTCATTAGCTGACGAATACTAAGCTTCACGAATACACGCATGAAGATCACTAGAGATATGATAACAACGAATAGTATTAACATGAGCCTTACGACTAAAGGTGTCGGCCACTACATTCGCCTTTCCAGGATGATAGCGAGTTTCGCAGTCGTAGTCATTAAGCAATTCCACCCAACGTCTCTGACGCATGTTCAGTTCCTTTTGGTTAAAGATATGTTGAAGGCTCTTATGGTTAGTGAAAACCACACACTTAGTTCCATATAGGTAGTGTCACCATATCTTTAACGCAAACACAACTGCACCAAGCTTCAAATCGTGAGTAGTATAGTTTTTCTCATGTATCTTGATTTGACGAGAGGCATAAGCAATAACCTTGTCCCGCTGCATGAGCACACAGCCCAAGCCACGGTTCGAGGCATCACAGTATACCATGAAGTCGTCATTCCCATCGGGGAGAGTAAGAATAGGAGCGTTACACAGAAGAGTCTTAAGAGTCTGAAAAGATTCCTCTTGCTCGGGACCCCAAGCAAAAGGTTTCTCTTTCTGAGTCAACGAAGTGAGAGGAACAACGATCTTAGAAAAGTCCGAGATGAATCGGTGGTAATAACCTGCCAATCCTAGAAATGAACGAATCTCAGATGCAGATTTAGGCGTACTCCAATTCTTCACAGCTTCGATCTTAGAAGGGTCAACATGAATACCTTGCTTACTAACAACGTGACCAAGAAATTTCACTTCTTTAATCCAAAACTCACACTTAGAAAATTTAGCATACAAACGTTCACCACGTAGAAGTTCAAGCATCAAGCGTAAATGACGAGCATGATCAGCTCTAGTTTTAGAATAAATGAGAATATCATCGATAAAGACTATCACAAAACGATCAAGATAAGGTTTACAAACACGATTCATAAGATCCATGAACACAGTGGGTGCGTTAGTCAAGCCGAAAGGAATGACGACGAACTCGTAGTGTCCATAACGAGTACGAAAAGCAGTTTTGGGTACATCATATTCAAGAACACGGAGCTGATGATAACCAGAACGAAGATCGATTTTCGAGAAACAGTACGCGCCTTGTATTTGGTCAAATAGGTCATCGATACGATGAAGAGGGTAACGATTTTTGACGGTAAGCTTATTAAGTTCATGGTAGTCGATACACATACGAAACGAACCATCTTTCTTCTTAACGAATAGCACAGGAGCACCCCACGGAGAGGTACTTGGACGAATGAATCCCTTGTCGAGTAGTTCTTGCAGTTGACTAGATAGCTCTTGCATCTCGGAAGGTGCAAGTCGGTAAGGAGCCTTGGCGACAGGAGTCGCACCAGGTACGAGATCAATGCGAAAATCAATGGATCTAGGAGGAGGAAGACCAGGAAGATCTTCAGGAAAGACGTCAGGGAAATCACACACTACTGGAACGTCACTTATGTTCTTCCCTTTGCTCTTTTGCTCCACCACGTGAGCCAAGAAGGCAAAGTTCTGTTTACGTAAGCATCTATTCGCTTGAGTGCATGACATCAACTTTAGTCCCCTAGAAGGTCGGTCTCCATAGACGTGCAAAATGTCACCGGATGGTAGAGGTAGACGAACAAACTTCTCGTGACAAGCAATCTCGGCATGATTCTTACATAACCAATCCATGCTGATAATGATATCAAAACTACCTAATTGCATGGGTATTAGATCAATAGTAAATATGTGATCGTTAAGAGTCAAGGAACAACCACAGAGAATAGAATCAACTAGAATCGATTTACCATCGGCAATCTCCACCGAAAATGACTTAGGTAACTTAGAGCGTGCACAGTTTAACAAAGATTCAAATTCTACGGACACAAAGCTTCTATCGGCACCAGTATCAAATAGTATCGAAGCGTAAAGGTTATTGACGAGAAACGTATCATTAACGACGTCATTGTCGTTACGAGCCTGGTTAGCATTAAGATTGAACGCTCGTCCACGAGCGGCTGGCCGTTGGTCCTGGTTCAGCTGAGGACACGGATTATGGAGGTGAGTAGTATCTCCACACTTGTAGCATGCCCGAACAGCGTTGACTGACCTCGGATTCTGCTGAGGAGCTGGGAGAGCTGGTAAAGCTGCCTGAACTGGGGCTTGCTGAGCTGGTTGGGCCGGGTTAACTTGACGGCAATAAGGAGTCGTATGACAATAACGATTGCAGTTGGTACACAAACGACATGCAGAATTAGAAGGATGGTGAAAGTTGCAAGTTGCACACTTGGGATGAGGCCCAGTGTACTGCCTTTTGACTTCAGGAGTAGTAGGGTTCGGAACAGCAGCAGCAGGAGCAGGCTTAGCAATAGGGTTTGCAGCAGGAACAACAGCATTGCATCCTGAACCCTGAGACTTTCTCCTCTTATTCTTGCTGCCACTAGGCTGCTGGGTAACTTGATGTGCTGACTTAGCAGGAGTAGGAGTAGCAAACTGTTTGTCACGGATGCGGTTATTGTAGTTGAGACTAGCTGCAAGACGGTGGACTTCCTTAATAGTTTCGAGTTGAGCTGCTTCAATAGAATCACGCATAGCAGGAGGTAGACCATTGATATACTTGGTTATCATGCGCTTAGGGGTAGAAACCAAGTGAGGAACGATCAAGCTGAGCTGCTTGAAACGGGTAGTATAAGCCAGATTGTCATCACCAGTCTGCTTCAAGTGCCAGAACTCTTCTTCGAGCTTCAGTTGTTCATGGGGAGGACAGAACTCATGCATCATTAGTTCTCGCACCTCGGCCCATGGAAGAGCATAGGCTTCTTCATTCGAACGAATGTTTCTCTCATTTGACCACCACTCCAGAGCTCTTCCTTGAAACATTCCCGTTGCACTCCTAGTCTTTAAGTGTTCTGGGCACTCGTTGTTAATGAAGGTAACCTCGATGCTGTCAAACCACTCGAGCATAGTGGTCACTCCATCACTGCCTGTGAAAGGCTTAGGGTTGCAAGAGATGAAATGTTTGTAGCTGAACTTTGTAGGCTTTAGCTGCTCGCCTTTAGATTCCACAGAGGATGGAGGAGTGTTTGATCCTTGGATCTCAGAGACGATCTTTGGCACGACGCGAGTGATCTGGTCGGCCATGGAGGACATCATCTTTTTCTGAGACTTTTCCCTAGATCTCTTGAGGGTGTCGGATAGCTTACGAGAAGACATCTAAAGATCCAACAAGAGGATCGTATAAGTCTAGATCATAAAGTCTCACAGTATATAGATTCACACACGATAGATTAAGACTCAAGATTCAACAAGTTTCACGTAGATTAAAAGATTCAAGTTTCCAACAAGTTTCACATAGATTCCAATAGATTCAACATCCGCAAACCCACGACCTTCGCATGGCATGTTGTACGAAGTTTGGCAACATGTCAGAAACGCTTATATATAGGAAGTACCAGCGGCGTATCCACCACGCTTCGGGCATATCGCTTCTGCCTCGTATTCGGTGTCATGTTACATGTTGCAATTGCCAAACACAACAACACACTCATCATCATCATCATACACACATAGATTAGCCAAATAGTTTCACATAGATTAGCGTTAACAATCTCACCACAGTCCACAAAACAACGAAATCTCACATGGCACGTGCTACGAAAGTTCGGCAACATGACGGAAGTACTTATATATAGGAAGTACCAGCGGCGTATCCCCCATGCTTCAATCATGCCACGTCCGTCTCGTCATCGGTGTCATGCTTCGCCAACCATAACATTAGACTCCATCACTCTCACCAAACTTTCACATAGATTAACCAAGTAGATTCAACAACTTCAACCCGAGTCCTCAAAACTACGAACCTCACTTAGCGCGTGGTACGAAGGTTCGGTAACATGCCAGAAGCACTTATATATAGGAAGTACCAGCAGCGTATCCACCATGCTTCGGACATGCCACTTCCGCTTCGTCTTCGACGCTAGGCTACATTTCGTATTTTGACACTCAAACAACACATACGCACTAGAGGACACATAGATTACACACAGATTGTACTTAGATTACACAAGTAGTTTTCCATAGTTTAGAGTTCAACATTCTCATCACCGGTCGGCAAAACACTAAGTTTCGCATGGCACGTGGTACGAAAGTTGGTAACATGTCGGAAACACTTATATATAGGAAGTACCAACGGCGTATCCACCATGCTTCAGACATGTCACTTCTGTCTCGTATTTCAGTGCCATGTTACGTTTAGTGTTTCACTACCACAGATACACATAGATTCATCAGATAGTTTCACATAGTATCATAGTCGATCAAGATTCTCACATAGATTAACATAATGAATAAAGCTTCGTAAATTTAGTTTGATCCTGAGAGATCAGAATTAGAGTTTTAGATTGCGGACATACGTGCGATTTATGTAAAAGGTCTCGAAATAAACGAAGAATCAAGTTGAAACCACACATAAAATCGAGATATCATAAAAGATAGGCTCATAAAACATAGGATTGTTTCGGGTAGAGGAACGGTGACTAACCAAAGCGATTCGAACCCCTTTCGAATTAAGGCAACGTGTCTTGACTTACTTAGACAAATACGTCATCGATATCAGGCCTACGATATTCGTCCTTTTGGTCATTTCACGTTCCTAATTGATTGGGAATTTCGAGACCTTGGTGAGACATAAAATCAAGGAGTGGGACTAGTTATCAAGGTATGAGTTTCACCTCTATCATGACAACATCGTACCCTAATAGTGTCGGTACTTATCAAAAGATAAGACCTACTAGAATATAATAAGGAAATTTCCCATTAAGGTTCGGATGTCACTCCTGTCTTGAGGGCAAATTTCATGCAAAATACAAACACTGGTTAACAGTGTTTTCAAAGCATCCAAGTGTATATTGTGTCAGCCTTAGGAAAGGCATGTAAGTTTA
Organism: Helianthus annuus; assembly: GCF_002127325.2. Lineage (NCBI taxonomy): Eukaryota > Viridiplantae > Streptophyta > Magnoliopsida > Asterales > Asteraceae > Helianthus > Helianthus annuus. Next base: position 192,262,642 of record NC_035449.2, on the reverse strand, counting down.
ACAGGAAATGTGCTGCTAGGAAACAGATATGGTAGAATACATAAGTCTTAAACAACAGATAAGAGTCAAGATTCCTAGAACTATAGACTAGGAAAAGTATTTCTACTTATCCTAATTCCCTATAGTTATGGCTCTGATACCAATCTGTCACACCCCAACCGATGGCGGAAACATCGGGGTGCGGCACTAAGCGTTCAGATTGCTCACGAGTTTCCGTAACACTAATAGTTTCAATATAGGTTAATTAAGTTTCATAGTCTAAAACATCAAACACAAACAGAAGTATCGCATACAGCAACAAAACATTGTTCAAGTTTCAAGATTAGACTAGGCGAGTTTCTAAGCATCAATCCTAGCTTGATTTCCATGATTCCAGCATCCTATTAGCCTGCAACATGTATTAAAATAAAGTCAATACACTAATGTACTGGAGAGTATACAATTTTGAGTATATAGCATAATAGATTAAAACACTCGTATCCATCATGTAAATGATAAAAATAGTTCCAGCCATGCTAGTGTTCGCAGTCCAAGTGATAGCCCAAGTGTCCCGATGCTTTAACCACTTTCCCAAGAATCAAAAAAGCAAATAGAATCCTCCTAACAATACCCCCGAGAATAATGGGGAGGTGCATCTTCCTATAGCGCTACTATTGTTAAAGCGGAACTACACACAAGGATTAAACGTCCACATAGCATAAAGAATCAAGAATCAAGAATCAAGAATCACAAGTATCAAGTTTCACATTCACAGAGGATAGAGTTTAGATTCAAAAGTTTCAAGTTTCATAAAATACATGTTGCATCCCAAAGTTTAAAACGAAAAGGGATCGAGTATACTCACAGTAATTGCTTAACAATAACACTATTATTGGATCAAAGGGAGCTCTTTAGGATTAGCCTGATTAGAGTACAACTGATAAGCTTCGGACAGAGTATCAAATCGTGCAAAGTGTCGGATCAGTCACCTGATCGGATGGCCATCCGGACGGATGGTCATCCGGTCGGATGACTTAAGTGATTCAGACGGATCGCCATCCGATCGGATGGTCATTCGATCCAAGGTTTGAGTTTCCAAAATGTTAACTTTTATACCAAGTGTTCTATCAAGTCATTCGATCGGATGGTCATCCGATCGGTATGGCCGTTCGGTCGAATGACCCTTCGTGTGCAAGTTTCAAGGTTCAAGGTTTCTGATTCAAAAATAGACTAAGTATTGAAGGTGGTAAGAACATGACCCTTGATCGGATGGCCGTTCGTCCGATCGGATTGCCATTCGACTACGATGGTGATGTTCCTTTTTGCAACCTTGTAAACTTTCTAAGTTCCTGGTTTAACGGTGACGGCATGGTACGTATTGAGACAACGGTAAACATCTCAAGTCTCAGCCTGTCTGATCGGAAGGGAATGACCACGTCCAATCAGGTGTCTGTTCTTGACGGTGTTCATGTCGGAACCCGTAACTCGGCCATCTTCTCCGACGATAATCCATTTCCAAGCCAACTTCAGACTAATCATCAAGTCTACAGCCCGTTTGGGTCTGGATTCCACCGATTTAAGTATAAAGTTAAAGAAAGTTTGAAGATAAACATGAAATTGACTGAAAAGCTTAGATTTAGTAATGATTTGGTATAAAAGCACATGAAATTCCTTAGATCTGAGCTAGATCTTGACTGGAATGACATCACACAACTGTTTGTACAACCGCCATAATGATATCATCCTCAAGATCTCAAATCTCAGAGATTTCACGGTGAAAAGTGTGATTTCGAAGAAGAATCATGTAGAGAATGGTGTGTAGATTGAAGTTGCACAAGATTTAGGTTGAAAACTTATATGAATCGGCCTAGAATTGAAGAAAAGTGCCCAAGAATGAGAGAGCGTGCGTCTGGATCGAAGGAGGCTGTCACGTAAGTGAAGAATGATGTGACAGGTCCTATTTATAGTGCAAGAGAGGAGTTAAGGCGATGTGGCAAATGGATCGGATGGCTGTTCGATCGAATGGTCCTCCGATCGGATGGTCATCCGATCGGATTGCCATTCGGACAGTCCAATCCTTTTTGCCATTTTTCTGTCTTTGGTTCGTTTTGCGAGTTAGATTAAGCGTTGCGTTGCGTATTATTGTGTAATAGTATCACATAGCTAGATTATATCATTAACACAAAAGTTTCCAAGTTTCCGAGTTTACACAAGTGACAAGTCTCCAGTCTCTCGTTCAACCAAGTCTCAAGTTTCACGAGTCTCAAGAGTCAAGCACCAAGTATCAAGTATCAAGAATCAAGAATCTAGCTTCCAAGTATCAAGTGTCAAGAATCAAACATCAAGAATCTAGTTTCATAGTATTAAGAATCAAGTGTCTAGAGTTAAGCACCAAGAATCAAGCATCTAGAATTAAGTATCAAGTCTCATAGTATTAAGTATCAAGAATCAAGATTCAAGTTTCATAGCATAAAGATTCACAAGTCTCATAAGTATCAAGAATCACATAGTATAAGGGCTAAAATTGACAATAGCTAAAAGTTCAGGGATGCAGGCGTTGCATACCCTATGTTAATATACATTGCATTCTTAATATCCGAATTAATGTGAATATATTCATTCATTAAAAGGTACATGCTTTTAGTTAAATGATATTTACAATTTATTCATGAATGATTATTAATCTCGACCTTCGTTATTTCTATCTAAAGTGTTAGATTGTAAATAACCGTGTTTCTAGAAGTTCTGACTCTACCACTGAGCCACTAACCCAAGTAGTATGTAGTATGTACATAACCTATGTCAATGTATGTGAAAAGCGAATAACTTAATAAATAGAAAAAAATAAACAATCTAAATTTGTTATATTTGTTTTCATAATAATTATTAAGTGTTGTGTAGTGATTCTTATCCTAGTTGTGTGTATATGTGTTAGCGAGGGAGGTTTCGTATGAGAAGAAGAAAATGATAAGGAACCAAAAGAACCGTTTTTTTTTTTTTTTTTACATCAGAATGAGCGTATACACAATCGCATTTACTATATCAATAAGAAGAAAAATAGTATTGGTCACAGAGAATAGGTTTAGAACGCGTGAAGCAGATAACAAAACGTTGGTGAAGTCGAAATCCTAATCTGATCCAAAATAACTATTCTCGTTTTTTTAAACGGGTTCTCAACTTGTTAGTTATTCTCGTTAATATTAACTAATGTAAGTTTTCAAATTTCGTTGAAACTTGAAAGGGTATGATAGCTTTAGTACAAATATAAATTCAATTGTGTCAAAGATAGCCCATTTATTGAATGGGTCGATCCAAAATAAATGGCCCATTCCAACTTTCTTTAAGTTAATTGGCCCATTCTCCCAAATTTGGCCATTCCAAATTTCTTCAAGTTAATTGACCCATTCTCCCAAATTGGCCCATTCCAATTTTCTTCAAGTTAATTGGCCCATTCTCCCAAACTATAAAACACCACCATCTTTGCAACGGCCTACGCAGCTTTTTTTTTTTTTTGAACGGCCACGGCCTACGCAGTTCACCACCACTCCTCTCAGCCATATGACATCACTTAGTGGCGGATCCAGAAAATATTTCTAAGGGTACGGACGAGAGGCTTAACCAAATTTTCAAAGGGTGCGATCGAGATTTTGCCATATAAGCAATTTTTTTTTCAAGGGGTCCCCCCCCCCCGGTTTAGGTTACTTTTGGCACTTCGGCCTAAAAATAAAACTTTTTGTATACGGGACTTCTTTCTTTTTTTGTCGTTTTCCTCATTTAATTAAAATATATTATTACATAAAATGACGATTATACACTTCGTTTAAATGAGGAAAACAACAAAAAAGGGAGAAGTTAACAGAAAATTCTAACCCAGTTTGCTAATCGGATGAAAATGACAAGAAAAATGAAACTTTAGAGACCCAGATACAAAAGATTTTATTTTTTGACTGAAGTGACAAAAGTAGCCTAAATTCAAGAACCAATTTGGTATTTTACTTACCAATATATTCATTAAAATCAAAACTTTGGTGAGCATCAAGTTGTGTCAGTCATGAGTAGTGATGTTTGGGAGCTTTGAAGGGGAATCTATTCAAGTATTTTTCACTTATCATCATATTTGGTATGCAACACTTTATAGAAAAGATCAAAGACTTCCATTTTTAATCACTCTTGTCCGACTCATGTTGCTTCAAATCATATACCATTTCCCCCTTTGTTTTATATTCAAAAATAAAACTATCTTGTTGCAATTCAAATGTATAACATTTTCTATAATTATAACCTTTAAGTTTCTTGTTATATTCTTTCACACTTATATATGAACAATTTTAACATGTTATATTAACCGTTACAATTCCTATACTCGTATCAGTCTCGTGATTTGTTCCTTGTAATTCCTTGCGCTATATAGCAAAGTGAAATACGGCAAAGAAAATGTAGACATGTTAAGGAAGAAAAATCAAGATAATAGAAGATGTTTGTGCAGTTCAAGCGTTCGATTTGCATAACATTGATGAGCGTCGACAATCTTACTATACTAAGATAGGATAAGACGGATAAAAAAAAGCACATCCCATGAGGTGGACCTACATGTAAGATACTTGTATGGAACCTTTTTTGTGTTATACAGTATCGGATACTTGGTTTTAAAAAGCGCACTGAGGCGCAGCTTCTGTGTAATTACAAGACGCGCCCAAAAAGCGCAGATTTTAGGGTTTTTTGGGGGGTTTTTTTTGGCTTGAGGTGTTTTACTGCAAAAAAATGTTGTACCTTGGTTTTTTTTTACTTCTACATAAAAGTAAAATGACATAAAAGCCTTATTTATAGCTATATTATGGTTAAAGGAAACTAAAAACCTATGAGATATGTATGGGATATATAAAAAATTATATAAAGACCTTGCGCCTCGGGTACGAAAAGCCCACCGCTTTTGCACTTTACGCTTCGCGCCTCAATTTTAGATCTCGTCACTTTTGGGTGCCTATCACTTTTTAAAACCAAGATCGGATACTCGTTTTCTATGTGTTATTACATGTACACCGAACATTTCAGAAAGTGACACCACTAAAGAAGAAAATTGGATCCCATATGTAACATATCTCTAAAGCCAAAACCCTCAAAAGATATATTGTTTTGTGTGCGCGTATTCTAAATAAAAATTAACTAAGAATAAATTATATTTATAGTTCATACTTGAAAATCATGGATTTGCTACATATGTAACACATCATGTTATCACCTAAATCTATCATACATTAGCAAGTTTCAATCATTTGAAATAGAAGATTTATGCTTGGTTGTAAATCAGCTTTTTGATCTGTGATTCAGTGATTTTGTGCTTCCCTTTATCTGCCATTTTCAGTACAATTGATTACATATGTTCATAGGAACCCAACATGGATGGTGGTGTCAAGTCATGAGTCATAGGTTATGGCTCAAGGCATGCTGTGGAACTCATTGGGTCAGGTTGGTCTGGAGTGGTGATGCTCATAGTCCTGAACCCTCTTTCTTTATTTAAAGATGTTAACTCTTCAGGGTGCATGGATGAACATGAACCCACACCCATATGAATTCATCACTGTCCCTCTTACACTCTTAAGAAATTTTTCATTTCTTTTTCATTAATATGACATGATGGGTTTGGAGTAGTGTTTTCATGATGGGTCTGGAGTGGTGTTTTCAAAACCGGATTAGACTACTGGGAACCGGACACACCGCAGGTTCGATTCAGTAGGACTTGGTCGGGGGTCATAAAATAGTAATTTTTAGTTAAATTATATCAATAAGGATAAAATAGTAAGTTTAGTTAATTATATGAATAATGATAAGAATAAAATGTGTTTGGTAAGTATTATAATGATATGTTAATATTTTATTAAGCATCACAATAAAATACTGTTACAATTTTTTAATCTTTTTTTCTTATTAGAAAAAGTTGTTTTTATTCGGCTTTTTATTAATTATCTTCAAGAAAACAATATATTTCTTTTATATAAATAACATAAGCAACCTAATTAACCTATATATTAAATTTTGAAGTCAATTTTGAAGTCAATGAACAGTAAAATGAAGAAATAGTATTGGGTATCGGTACTGGTATCCGTTTTTACCAAATAGGGTGTATTTTCGGTATCGGTTCGGCAACGGTATTCACTGATTTTTACCCTCAAATACCGGTGATGTACCAGTACTGACCGCTACCGAACCGTACCGTACCAGGTATATTCGGTACCGGTACATACTTTTGGGGATTTCGGTAACGTTATTTTCGGTACCGGTTGTAACCGAGCTCATCAAATCCTGTAGCAACGTAGTATCGGGTATCGGTACCGGTATCCGTTTTTACCAAATAGGGTGTATTTTCGGTACCGGTTCGGCAACGGTATT